>NC_056736.1:493190000-493237500 GCF_019279795.1 Protopterus annectens | reverse complement strand
TCAGAAGTACAGGCAGACACAAGAGGACTATGGCTAACCAGGATCGCCGATGACTGCAAAGTGGGGGCCATAATTGACTATCCGGCTAACACAGACATCCTCCAAAAGGGCCTTACTGAGACGACACCTGGTGTCAAAGTCATGGCCTCAAGCTAAATGCCATAAAATGCATAGTCATCCTGTTTGGGAAAAACAAAACACCCACAAATTACCACATAGGTGGCAGCCCCCTTAATACAGAAGAGGTAATAAGAGATTTGGGGACCCAGGTAGATAGTAATCTCTCCTTTGACAATCATATTGCCAAAGTAGTTAGGAAATCCTTCTATGTGGCCCATCTAATTACTAAAGGGTTTGCATCTAGAAATAAAGATGTTATCGTGCCCCTCTACTTGTTACTCATTAGACCCATCATAGAGTACAATGCCCCATTTGGGCTGTACCTAACAAGACACTTCCAACAGCTGGAAAGACCCAAAAGTACCTCACCAAGAGGATTACTGGTCTCAAACATATGTCCTATGCAGCCCGACTGAAAAAACTCCGGCTGTACTCAGTGGCATATCGCTTACTCAGAGGTGATCTCTGCCTGACTTACAAAGTCATGTCCAATTCAGAATTGATGGACATGCTCCACCTAAAGAAATCCAAGTCACTGCGAGCCACATGCTCTAGTGAGCTAAACCTCACCACAACAATAAATAGAACATGCTGGAGGGATAGATTCCTGTCATAGAGACTTCCCATGCTTTGGAACAAAATTTCAAATTACATCAGGCAGCACCCCTCACTAACACTCTTCAAGAGAAACCTTGACGAGTGGATGGGTAATAGAAAATACACCTCTGGGATCACTTCATTGGCTCTGCTTGACAAAGGATCAGTTAATTAATCAATGGGGCGACGAAAGCCGATTCACTCTTGCTAGGCTTATAAATGGCCTTGGGCAGATAGCCTAGTACCTACCTATGAATCTATGAACTATTTACACATTTATTCATCACAGGCTTCCATACCAATATCATAAGCTTAGACACCTTCAAGGGAGGAGCTTTAGGGAAACAGAATTAGCAACAAAATTTAGAGAAAACTATGGCATGTTGCAAGTTGTCTATGTAGATGTGAGGGCAGGAGGAAAGATGAAAAAGCAGTACCAGTAATCAACAAGATATGCAGAAGCAAAATATTAAGGTACGTAATAGAGTACAGGAAACAGCACAATAAAGAAAAGTGAATTGGGAGAAAGACAGCTTATGACAAAGACAGAGACAGAAATTGAGATGTGAGGCCTAGATATTGTACATCTGCAGTTTCATATTGCTGTGCTCAGGTCTTCTCTAATCCGCATTAGTTGTTGTGTTTGGTTTCATTCAAGTACAAAACACTAAGGCCAGAAAAGCAGCTTGAATGTAAGCTTATAAAATAATTGATACAATTTTCTTCTAAGATAAGGAAAGCACCAAATGCATTGAAATGACCAGATGAACATTGGCCAGTGTTGCAAGTTTACAGATTCCTGTTAAATTTCGAAGGGCACAACCAATTATTGTTTTACTGGAAGGAAATAAAGCTGCAGTGTTGATTGATACGGCCATGTTTTAGCTAGCCACTTCAAATTCCTTGCTGCCATCTTGTTTCTACATCTGCTGTTTCACAGTACACCAAAGCTGGTTAGGTTATAACATAAGTAATATAAATAAATACATTAACAAAAGTATCACATTCTAATTTCCAGTTTATCTCATTAGTATTATACCAGATAGCTGATTTCTTTAACTTTAAATCATCAACATAAACAATGTGCTTCTTGCTTATTTCAGAATTCTGCAAACCTATTATTTCTATCTACTATACTTATTTGCAAAGCCTTTGTTGCTGTGTTGCCACTTGAAATAATATATCCAGTCAGTACCAGTCTAATAATGTATAAGTATTATAGAAACAGATACACAAAACATTGTACATCTGAATGAATTAGCCAGGTGGTTAAATATGATAATTAGATACCATTTTGTTAACCAGGAAGGCCCACTGGCCACACTGGCCCTTTTCAGAGGCAACCAGGGAATGAGGTCTGATTAAGTGACTTGCTCAAGGTCACAGTAGAGAGATGAGGACTGAAGGAATTAAATGCTGCATCACAGGAACTACAGTTCACAGCCTTGAGTTTACCATTTTTGTCACAGTAAAAAAATTAATAAATTGATAATCTATATATGTTTGGCTTTCAGCAGACATGTAGTATTAAAGTAGATTGCAGTATTTTAGATGCATCAGTCTTCACAATCTCAGTACTGGTTTACATATAGTTCTGTTTATGCATCTTTTCTAATTATCTTCCATAGATTATACTCACATTTGCAATAAATATAGATTGTGGACTTAAGTGCTGTCTCAATATATTCCTAAATGCCCCCTAGGCATATGATGTGGCAATGTCAGTGCTTTGCTAAAAGGAAAAAAAAGTAGGAGCAAATGAATTTATTTAAGGTACTCTCCCTCCACACACACAAACACACACACACAGATACACATGCACACACACATACAAATGCATGCACAAAGAAGCACTTGTGATAGTTATTGATGATCAACGTTGTTTTGTAGGATAGTAGAATGTCCAGTTATAAGCACACAATAATGCCCACAACCACAAGCAGAGGGTCTCTTCACCCCTGGAAGGCATCATTTAAACGATAACACACACACAAGATGGCATTATTTAGTTTAAAGAATGAGCTGTCTGTTAAATTGTTTTGTAATTGTTTTTTTTTAGTTAATATATGTAAAATAGTCCCTCTGTCTAATGTTTGAAACTTAATGTAGTATATGCAACTTCTGTTGGAAGAAGTGGTGTGCAACCAGAATATAAGTTTGGTAAGTATTTAATGTCTTGATACTCTCTCTCACAGGCACACACACACACACACACACACACACACACACACACACACACACACACACACACACACACACACACACACACACACACACACACACACAGTTTCACTTTCATGCAAGCAAGCACCCATGCATACACAAACACAGAGAGAAACATATACACACTCATATACTAACACATACTTTTGCATTTTTTTATTTATCCATTTGTTTTAATTTTGCACTCGCTAAACAGCAAAAACACTGCTTAACCAATGTAAAATAATGTCTCTATCTCGCTCTCACTTTCATGCATGCACACACACACACACACACACACACACACACACACACACACACACACACACACACACACACACACACTTTTATATTTTTATGTTTGTTTGTTTTAATTTTACACACCCTAAAAAGCAAAAGCAGTGATTAGCAAGTGAAAAATAATGACAGACATTAGCTTTGTTATAGTCTGAACTCTATCGCAACTTAATATGCTTCTGTGAAGCTGTAGACTCATTTGTTCGGTGGTCATTATCTGTACATTAAAACCCCGCTGGAGAACATTTGTTCTCTAATCACAGTGGCAATGTACAGGTAGCCCATTCTCTAAACTCCTTTAATATGGCCTTAGTATAGTCATGAGAAAAACAAAACAGTAAGAAAGATGATGATTTATACAAGCCATGCAATCTAGCATGTTTAATAATTTCTTACAGTATTTTAGAACAATTATTTGTGCACTAAGCAACTAATTTTCAATTATGGTTGCTTCCTATATCTTTTTGATAGATTTTCTGAGATGTTCACCTTTATGGTAAGAAATGTTCTGCCTCCAAATGTGCAATAAGCACCTGCCATTGCCATCAATACTTGTGTTAACTTCTGAAAAAATGTTGTAGTTTCTGTAGATATAAACACACACACATGACTAAAGACATAGGATGAGAGAAAGAATGTTTCATGCCCCTCAATGGTATAAACTGATAACAAGCTTTATTTTGCAGTTGAGGGTTTGATTCCTGCAATCTTTGTCTGCAAACTGTGAAAATTACTGAATCAAGCAATGACCCTTGTCTTCCCTGTGAAGACACTGCTCTGCTTTGAAGAGTTGCTTGTCTAACAAAAAAAAAAAAAAAATAGGTCCTCAAAAAGTTTAGTAAATGATTATTCATTTATTAAGGTTTGTTGACAGTGGTAATGGATTAATCTAAAATGTACTTATTTCAGGTATAGTCCAGGAGTGACTGTAGAACTAAGTATGGTAATGCAATAGCTTACCATCAAAAAAATTGAGTCTAGAACATGGAGCCTAATCACGTTACAGTTGTATGTAGTTAACAACAATTAGCTAATAGATACACATTGAATGTTAAAGCTAACAAAACTAATACTTCCTTATGTACAATCTTCAGGTGGTGAGGGGGTGGAGCCTGAATGGCTAACTGAAAGCAGCAGTATGTTAGAACTCCATATAACTAGTTAAATAAGACAGGAAAAAATATTTTTTTGTCTTCAAAGTATAAAATCTGATAAATAAAGGACAAATTTACATAATTAGAAACTTTGGTGAACTTTTACAAATAGATTCCTGTCAAAAGCTTGGAGATATATTCACTTGTTAAAATGAGCAACTCAAGGAATTCTCCCCAGGATGCTGCCTTAAAGAAGGAACTACAACAGATGGTATCTACCCTGCAGGGGTTGTCTTTGAAGATGGATGATTTTAAAGAGAATCTAGAAAATCATAAAACAAGCAGTCAAAAACAGGCTGACACCCTCAAGGAAATGCTACAACAACACCAGACAAGGATAACAGGAATAGAGGTTTCTCTAAATGACTTAGAAAGCAGACTTAAGGAAGAGGAAACACAGAAAGAACTTCTTCTTAAACAAAACACTTGGCTGGTTAATAAAAGTAGATGATTTGGAAAATAGGGAGAGGAGAAATAACATCAGGATTTTCAGATTACCGGAAAACACAGAAGGTAAGGATATTATTTCCTTTTTATAAATCTGGATCCCTGACTTTTTAAATTTAAAAGAAGGACTGTCCTTTGTTATTGAAAGGGCACACAGAGCTCTTGGGAAACCTGCCACTAACTCAAACTCTCCTGCTAGGTCAATAATTATCAAATTTCTTTCATACTTGGACAAGGAACTGATTTTAAGATCTGCTTGGAAGAAGGCACCTCTAAAATATAAACAGAGCCTGATAAGATTTGATAATCACTATTCATCTAGAATAAAGGAACAAAGGAAAAAAGTGTGGCCAATGATAAAGTTTCTGAAACAAAATAACATCAAGGCACAACTTGCATATCCAGCTCAGATAAGAATACTGTATGCCAACGAGATGAGGACTTTTATTGACTTAGAGGAAGCCTCTTCATTTATTAAAACTAATAATGTGATTACTTTACCAGAAGATATGGACTGGATGTCACCTTCTCTCAAGAGAACAAAAGAAACAAATGTCTGGACAGATGTCAAAAAGAAGAAGCAAAAGACTGATACTGTTACAGCCAAATCTCTCAAAGCATCTACTACGATATGAGTCATTTCATCATTACTTTACAGGACCAATTTTACTGCTTGAAATTTTAAAACAAAGGTAACTAACTACTGGAATCTTTATCTATATTTTTTGAAAACAGATGACATGAGAGTTTTCACATTACCTCAGGTATGTAAAACATGGTACTTTTCTTTCACAGAAGGAGGGTTATATAGCACATAACATATTTATAATGTAAATCAACATGCATAGTATATGTACATTTTCTCTTAATTTTCTCTTTTCTTTCTCTCTCTTCTCTCTTTTCTTATTATTTATTTTAACTGCATCTTGTCTCCCTTTCTAAATTCTCTCCTATTTACTATACTAATATAGGGTGTATATATTTAATAACTCACTATCTATACATAGATAAATAATAGTCTAAAATAATCTACTTTTAAGGTAGACTAATTGGAATAGTGAACTTAATTAATTGTTATTACAGTATTTATTAGATTAATGATAGTCACTGTTATGCTTATTGGGACTGGGGACATGTTCACGATTAACTCTGAAATGTTCCATTCATGTACATATGTCCTTTAAATTATTTCCTTTTAGAATTTACAAATATATAAAAAAAAAAAAAAAAAAGTAGGGAAAAATGTACTGTTGGTTAAGAGAAGTGAAGCTTTCTTCACATTCTATTTGCGTTGCCATAGCAACAGTAAACAACTGATGCAGTTTCTAAGGACACTGTGAACCCGTGAAGTGCATTTAGCCTCACAGATAACAAATAATAAGAAAAAGTAAGGTTATTTAGTTATTAAAATGAAAAACAACCTAAGCAAGGTAACATAAATACATTATAGGATTATTTGTAAATATTTTATGATTTATCCTCATAGGATTACATATTCCTGGAAACACAACTGAAATGCTCCCAAACTACATGTGCACTTACATGTAGCTGCTTGATTAAAAAGTATTACTCAATTTAACATGCTGATGTCACAAGCTGTCTGCACTGTAAAAGTTACATTTTATATGTTACTTGAAATTGTCAGTCTCTAGTGCACATTAAAAGATGCATATTACTTTTTGCAACATGTTATCTTTGCAGTTACCTCACACTCTGTACAAACTCACTTGGTAACTGATAGCTATTCATTTAAAATATCAGTTTAAATATTAAATGTGCCCTTGAAATGCTATTGACATTTTGACAAAATATAATCTGAACTGTAAAATGAATGACTTGAAAGAAGTGAAGTAATGCATAGATTTTAAAGACAGTTCTTGACACTACAGTAAAAGTAAAAATATATATTCACAAGGAAGTATTAAAATGCTTTAGTCTTCCAGTTAAACTAGCTTACTGTCAACATTTTGTGATATCAGAAAGTTTGAAGAGCTAGGAAATTGCTATTCTTTGTCTTTATAATGATTATTAGACAGATGCTAGACTCTACTTTGCTTAATGAATTGTGACATATGTTTATGAGGAAAAGTGGACTCAGTTACTAACATTGGACTACACATTCCTGGAAACTCAACTGAAATGTCCCCAAATTACTTGTGAATTTAAATGAAACTGCCTGATTAATAAACACAATTTACTTTAACAACCTGAATCATCTGCGGTAGTGGTGCTGCGGTAGCTTTGTCACCTCACAGCAAGACATTGTCCCGTTCGATTCTCAGCTAGAGCGTCTTCTGTGTGGAGGCATGCGTGAATGAGCGTGCCTTTGTTGAAGGTTGTGCGTCAGGGCTGGTAACTCAGCACGTAAAAATCCACTACCAAACATTAGTGGATCGGAGTTCCACTGTGGCGACCCCTAACCGGGATAAGCCGAAAGACACAACAACTTTAACAACCTGAATCCATAAGCTACCTGCTCTATATATGCTACATTATATATGTCACTTGCATATGACAGTCTCTAAAGCACATGAAAAAATACATATTATTTTTGCAGCATGCTATATTTGCACTAACCATACATTCTAAACTAATTCAATTGGCAACTGACAAGTTATTTATTTGAAACATCAGTCTAAATATTAATTGTACCCTTGAAATATTGTTGCCATTTTGACAAAACAAAACCTGAACTGAAAAAGGAATGATTTGAAGAAGTAAAGTATTGTACAGATTTCAAAGACAGCTATTGACACTACAATATAAGTAGAAATGTATACATGCAAGGATAAATTGAAATGCTTTATACTTTTAGTTAAAATAGCTTATTGTTAACTTTTTGCTTTATCAGAAAATTTAAAGAGCTAGGAAATTACTTCTAATTTGTCTTTATAATGTTTATTAAAGTGATGTTAGTCACTGACTTTTTTAATGGATTGCGAGTCATGTACAAGACGGACTACTGAATGTTATTTCTGTTTACCTATGTTTACTGAATTTCTTTTATTAGTACTGATTTAAAATAAGGGAAAGAAAAGGAAGGGAAATGTCTGTTTTAGGTCAAGGGAGGAGAGGCTTAAGAGTATTCTAACTGCCCCGAGAACTCTCTAAGATGCCCTAAATACTATTTGATTAATACTTACCTAAGGTAAGTTTTGATTACCATATAGGTACCTTCACATTCATTCTAGTCCTGATGTGATTACCCATTCTGGAAGCAGGAGGTGCCCTATGCAGTATGGGAATTGTCACGGTGATCATAGTTAATTCTTAGACTCTGCTTTATAAATCTATAAATATGTAAAAGCACTGCACACTAGAATGTAGGGCGCCTCTACTCAGAGTCAGGGTACCACTGATAAGCCATGTCTTTTCATAACTGTAAGTTGAAGTTGGTAAGCTGAAGAGTGGGAAAGTAAAGGAAGACAGTACACCTACAGCAAATTCATATTTCATTGGTAATCACTCAGTCTCCTGCAGAGTCCTTTTAGTCAAATTATTTTAGTAATAATCTATTTGTTGTTGGCTTATTTAGTGTATGATCCTCTGTTGCATTTAATTTATCCAAAATGACATATCTGACATGTTTGGGATCTCTTAAGGGTAACTAAATATTGGATGTTTTCTAAGTCAACATAATAATTGTTTACACTACTAACATTCCATCCTGATATATAAAATACTATAGAACAATAATAGAGTAATATAGAATTTCATATCTCTTTTAAGAAAATTCTCCATATAATAATTTAACATATGGAGCTCAGTTGATGTTGTTGGTTAAAGGTATGAGTGATAATCCAATAGATCTATCTTTATCTATTGGATTAGGAATGCCTTTCATTCCATGTTTAATGGGGAATTCATATTTATTTGTATTTGATACTTTAGAATTAATATTTTATAGAAGTACTTTTTTAAAGCCTGCCAGACTTTTACCCTACTTGTATTTAAAGAAGATAGAACATTAACTTACGCTCCCAAGTTTACAACACATAAAAATGACATTCAGTGTTATCAGAGAATATGGTATTACTACTATAATCAAAATAAAAAAAAAGAAGCAAAATGTTTCTTCCAACAATAACATGAAATGGCTTTAACATTCTTATCATTAAATACTAACGGCTTAAATAATGCAAATAAAATATCAAAGTTACTAAAATATTTAAATCTAAATAAGGTACAAGTAGTATTTTTCCAGGAAACGCATTTTAAGACTAATGATAGCTTTATTTGGAACCCTAAGGACTATACAGTCTTAGCTTAATCTTCCTATAGAACAAAGACAAAAGGAGTATCAATTCTCTGGAAGAAAAACATAATCACTCCAAAAGTTATTTATAAATATGAAGACAAAGAAGATTTACTAGCATTTGTTATAATTAAATTTAATAACAGAATATGGACCTTAGCTAATCTATATTGGTTCCCAGGAACTGGAGCAGGAACGGTTAAAAAACACCTAGATTTTATTTCCAACAATTATAAAGGAAATCTTATACTGGGAGGAGACTTTAATTGTACCTTAGAAGCTTCTGAAACCACCAAGAAGTCTTTTCGCATAGCAACTATTTCAAAATCCTTAAAAAGATGGATTGACTCATTTTATTTATTATATACTTTTAAAGTAAAAGATGATAAATCCTTATTATTTTCTCATAAAGACCATAGATTTGGAACACAAACCAGAATAGACAAATTATTTGTAGTTCAAGATTTACAAACAAAAATCCTCAACTTCTCAGTAGTTCCATGCCCCTTCTCAGATCATGACTCCCTGATAATGAAGCTCCAAATAGAGTTTAAACCTTTAATCCTCTCAACTAGAAATCCATCATATATCACAAAAATTAAAGAATTCAGAACCTGGATGTTGTCAGAACTACAATTATTTCTTGAAATTAATAATGCAACAGAAATCATTAGAGTCATGGTTTGGGACTCATTAAAAGCATATTTATTTGGTAAGACCCTTAGCTGGTACAAAAACAAAGTTAGAGAGTGGGAATCTGAATCATTAGACTTGCAAACCAGACTCTTAACAGAGAAATCTAAAAAAAAAAAATCAGAATTGTCCAGAAGTCAAAAAAGAAATAGAGGAATTAAATAAAAAGTATAATGAAATTCTAACACACAAAACTTGTCTAGCCTTGGAAAAATTAAAAATAAACTCAGTAGCCACCTCTCCCAGATATCTACATAACTTATCAACAAGAATTAAAATACAATCTAAAGCAAATAACATTCGTAGAATACATCATGAAAAGAAAGGAAAAAAAAGTATCAGATATAGTTCCATTACATGGAACACTTTAAAAAAAAGAAGATTTAGATACCAACCAAATAAACTTAGTAACAAACCTTATCAATATAAAAAAAATCCCGAAAACCTAAAACTAGACCTACAAAAATCTATATCCTACAAAGAAATTGTTGACAAGATAAAAGAAAGTAAATCTAACAGAGCTCCATGGATAGATGGTATAATTACAGAAATTTACAAACTCTTCCCTTCAACAGTAATCTCCCTTTTTCATAAAACTTTGCTAGAAGTCCAGTCAGAAGTAAAAATACCACCCTCATGGAAATATTCTCTCATAACACCAATTCTAAAAGATAATAAAACATCAGACATTTGCATTTCATACAGACCTATATCATTACTGAATAATGATTACAAAATATTCATGCCAATCCTAGCTAACAGAATGAAAATCCCACTTTCAAAGACAATTAATAATGATCAAACAGGATTTTTATATAACAGGCACACACATGATAATATGAAAAGGATACTTACTCATAGATTATGTGAATAAAGAAGATAGAGAAACACTTGTAATCAGATTAGACATAGAAAAAGCCTTTGATTCCCTCAACTGGGAATATCTATTTAAAACTTTAGCATTATTTGAATTTCCACCTCCCTTCATCTTATTACTAAAAAAAATATATATTAATAACTTAGCCTACATTAAATTAAGTCCTTTCACCTCAGAATCTATCCATATAACAAAAGGTACTAAACAAGTATGCCCCCTTTCTCCTATTTTATTTGCTTTGTCTATAGAAATACTTGCAGAAATAATACGCAATAATCCAAGAATAAAAGGAATAGAAGTCTATGACCAGTACATATCTAAAATAATGCTTTTTGCTGATGATATTTTATTAATCCTATCAAACTCCTGAGAGTCATTAGGAGAGCTAGAAGAAGTAATGGAGAAATTTTATAAGATTTCACGTCTAGACTTTAATAGATCAAAATCAAAATTTCTGTTTTTAAATAAGAAAAAATAACTAAAAGTTACAGATAAATCCATCATAGGAAAACAAGAACTTATGCTAAATTATTTAGGAATAGTGTTATGCAAAAATATAAACGAAACAATACTAATAAATTATAAAAACATTATTGATACAATGAAAATACATATAGTATTTTACTTGATTTATTTTTACTTTGTCCCATGGCTTTAATCGTCTTTTTTATTTTGTTTTGATTGCAGAAACATGACACAGATTTCATGAATTAATGTTCTCCATTTTCCATTCTTCTGTTGAATTGTCCTTCATCTAGCCATTTGTACAGCTTTTCTCATTTTAGAGTTCAGTTTAGTACAAGATTTAAAACATAAGATCTCAACTCCCCCCCCCCCCACACACACACACACATACACACAAAAGCACAAATATAAATACAACTGGTTTCTTACTGAAATATATTAGAAGGCAACTTTTGTTACTGCAAAAAGCACTGTTGGTGAACATTTTTTGTTTCTGAAATATAATTTTCATTCATATACCATCTTCTAAATTCATACCAAAACTGATTCAGCCATGGAAAGACGTCTCCTCTTTAGTTATAGAGAAATAACTTAAAGGAGCATCAATGCATGTAAAAAAAGTCTAATTTTCCATTGATTTCAACTACTCTCCTCATGGCTAAGACACATAAGAAAACATCTGCTGATAGTGTGAAGGATATTACACAACTGTAGCAAAACCATAAAGTCACACAGGTAGTAAAGACTACAAGTAAAATAATTCAGATGAATCCCAGCTGCAACATTTGCCAATGTCTATTGCAAAACGTGTTCAACAATTTCTGTAACAATTAAAACCACATGTACCATTAAGCACTATTATATTAACCTGATGGGATTCTTTTTATCAGAATCGTCTACACTGATATTAACACATCACTGTAATATGCAACAGAAAGGATGTACAAAGTCCCAGCACTCTGTCATTTTTTTCATTTATTTATTCATTTATCCATTCATTCATTTATTTATTCCCCCATTTCTGCTTCATACATTCCCAGTGTTCACACCCATCAGCTGGTCTAACATCTCCTCCTTCCACCCCTGAACTTTCTACAGCTCAGAGCTGGGGCTTAATTGAATCATAAAGGCATCATTGGGATTCATCCCTCTGACTGCCTCTTCTGAGGTGGAGTTTTATTTAATGACCAGCCTTCATACTTCCCCGACTCTTGCATTCATCTATTCCATCTGACAGTTACTCCCCACTATGAACTGTTACTTCCTTCAGGGAGCACCTAGACAAATACCCTCCCCACCATCATGTCAAGTATCTATAACAATGGGGTACCTACTGTTTCTTAACCCAAAACTTGGTGCAACACTGATAGATTCAAAATGCTTTTTTACAAAAACTAAAATCAGCTCATTTTGCTAGTCTTTATAGCATCTTATTAATTTTCAAATTAAGGTTAGCACACTTTGCACACTTTTTAGTTTCTTCATGTCTCAGATCTATAAAGTGTAATAACGGTATTGGTAAGAGTTTGGTGCAGTACTGACCATTGCAGAAGAAGCAAAAACAAGAACCTTACTCTGAATACTTATTTTCCTCATTCTTTCTATGGATTGTGTTTTCTAAATAGTTTGTAGCTGTGAAAAATAAAATAATAATAGTAACATACAACAGAGTGCTGGTTTATATCTATTTAGCTATATCTAACTATGTATATATGTGTGTGTGTGTGTATATGGATCTACTTTAAATTCTTGAAAAGCCAAAACATCAAATTGAAAAACAGTTCACGAATGTCCAGATCATTGTAAGTTTTCACCACGAAAGGAGTCAGTTGGACAATGTGGTGAACTTTGCCATTTTCTCCACTTACTGCAAACTCAGAGTTGGTATATTTAGTTGAGGGGGAGTGAGGGGCAAAGCTCCCCACTTGGGTAGGTTTTATTTGCTTCAGTTTGTTTTTTTTTTGGCTGATTGTTTACTTAACAGGGGAAAATTTATGATGATCTGGATGTTCGTGAATTTAAAATTTCGTTGTTTCCATCTTTCCATCTCACTGTTTTGAAACTCAACATTATGGTAATTTGTTATTTTGGCATATATATATATATATATATATATATATATATATATATATATAATTATTTATTTTTTCTCTCCTTCTCTCTTGTACACAATTATTTTAATAGATTTACTTTCAAAACTATGATAGAATTTCTTTGTTTACTTTTAGAATGCTTCTTTCTCCTGTTCTGTCATCACTCCTATAGTTATCTTAAACCCATCAGAACATTTTTTAGGTTATAGGTAATTGCTATTCAGGTGGATCAGGAAATCTTTGAGGACCCTAGCCTTGTTTCCTCATTGCCTAAAAGCACTGTCTAGTTAAGTGACTGGCTCGAAGTCAAAGAGCAGGCACATAGAGGCTGATAAAATCAAATGTTAGACTACAGGACAAAGCCTGTTAATAGCTTATAGCCTTACTCATGTGTGGTAATGGCCAAGCAAAATCTGTGTCTTCTACATAATTATTCTTTGCAGCAGTATCAAAAATATACCACTACATGCCACTTTTGTCTATTTCAAAATATTGTGACATATTTTCTTTAACCTTTATACAGGACTCTCCGCATTCCAGACATTTCTTCTTCCATTTTTTTGTTTGCTTAAACTGCTGCCATTTTTAATATCAAAATCATCCCATTATCTGGTGTATTTAGTTTTGACTTATTAAACATGTAAATAAGTTCTGTCTGTAACCATTTTCTGCCTTGACTAAGGCTGTATGGACAAGGACAAAAACAGTCTCTGGACAATTACAGTGTAGCCAATCAACCAGCATTTTTTTTTTTGAGAGAAATTTGAGTTCTCACAGGGAACCCATCCCATCAAGGTGACAATATAAACATTCCACCTTGACAAAGAATGGAGGGGAGGACTGTGCCATGTACAATGAAGCTGTAAGGCAGATATCATTAACACTGAGACACCATACTTCATTAAGCCTTTGACAGATCCACACAAAGCACAAATAATCCTAAATCCAGTATCCATGTTCATAGGTTCAAAATGCTCTTGAGAAAGTCTACTTTGTGGTGGAAATTGTTATGCTAAGATGATGTTCTGAGGGTTACCACTCAAGTATCTTTCATTCCATATGCTTGTTTCAGTTTTTGTGAAATTCTTTCTTGTACTTTTGTGTAGGCTTCTTTCTTGTACTGATTCTTGCTTCAGAAATTCCTATTGGTTTATCTTTATTTTCTATACTGCCATATGTTACATATATAGGTGTCTAAAACTTAAGGTGATATGGAATAACAGAAACTGTCCTATAATTAGAAGTACTTTCTTTTTTACTGAATGTAGACATGGGAATCATAACTGCTGTTTTCCATTCACGTGCATGTTTTTTTGAGTATGTGATAAGTTGAAAAGATGCAGAATTTAGCA
The DNA here is from genome assembly GCF_019279795.1 of Protopterus annectens. NCBI lineage: Eukaryota > Metazoa > Chordata > Ceratodontiformes > Protopteridae > Protopterus > Protopterus annectens. The sequence goes on along the minus strand of NC_056736.1, from coordinate 493,222,948 downwards.
ATATTACCACCATAATATTGGATGCACATGGTAGAGATATTCAGTTCCCAGTGTGTCATGGCTGGGAAGGGATTCAATAAGATAAAAATGTTTCTCTAAATTAATTTTTTTCTGAGAAAGGGTGGAGGTAAGGGAGGTTCCAATAGAATGGGTGAGAAAGAGGTGCCATTAGGGAGTAAAAGTAGTGAACTCTTCACAACCAACACTTAATGTAAAGTATGGAGAAGGTCATTTGTATTAGACTGAACATCTGGATATTTGATTCTTTCTAGAATTCTTTAGGATTAAAAAATGTTAAAGTTTGCACGTATGCATGCAAATTGCATTTCATCACCCAATAACAGTTTTTGCTTGATACACCTGTTGAAACCACTGCTATAGTCTTCAGTGGATTGAATATTTTTTTACTCAGACCATGTGGAATTGCAAAGTTCAGGTGAAATTTAAAGCTCACTAGTTATCAAAGGAAAATGAGTTGCCTTATGGAGGCAAGTTATTTTTGGCAGAAGCAGTCCAGACATGAGATATTGTAAGCTTCAGAAAAGTTTTAAATATTCACATCATTGTGGAGCTGTTGCAGATCATTGGAGGTCTGAGTTTGAAAGTGACAGAGAAGAGGAGGGATGCATTAGCTTTTTCCTTTGCCAGATGAAAGTGAATGCATGGCAACTGCTCACTAATGTTAATAGGACAAATTTGGGTAAAATTAATTTTGCTACGTAGTAACAGGTTCTAAATTGATAGTCAAGTGTATGATGCTAAAGAGAGACTTTGCCTTGAAAACTTTCTGACTCTGAAAGAGATTGAGATCTGAGGGACGAAATGTTAAAATTCATGCGGAATTAGTGAGTTATTTTAAATTAAATGTGCTTTATACATATATATATATATATATATATATATATATATATATATATATATATATATATATATATATATATATATATATATATATATATATATATATATATATATATATATATGTGTGTATATATATATATATATATATATATATATATATATATATATATATATATATATATATATATATACACACACATATTGGTCTAGGACACATGCTCGACTAGCATATGTCCGAATCACAAAACATCGAACACACATACACGAAAGCGCTTAACATCAAAAAGTGCTCCTGTGTATGTGTAGTTCAAAAAAAAAATCTACTTGCCCCCCTGCACCCCCCACCCCCTACTTTATTATTCTTACTCCGAGATCGCACTACAGTGGGGGAAAGCAAATTTTCCCTTTCCCGTACTGTAGCCCGATCTATGAAACAGGCACACATACATGGAAGTGCTTGTCGATGTTAAGCCATTTTGTGTATGTGTGTTCAATGTTTTGTGATTCGGACATATGCTAGTCGAGCATGTGTCCGGATCCCATGTATATATATATATATATATATATATATATATATATATATATATATATATATATAAGATTTAGGTTGTCAACAAAGGCTAACTCCAAAAGGTATATGATAGGCAGTAAACTACAATCTATTTAGGATCATAGGAGGTTACTAAGCTATCTACCCATAGGTCATTTCAAGCCTAGCCATTTCATCTCAATGTAATATCATAGATACTCTAGTCAGTACCCAAGATTGTATTTAGTAATGACTGCCCATGTCCTGGATGATTGTCAGCGCAATCCCCAGTATGGATTTACTGTGCCCTATCCAATCGTCTGTGTTCCTTTTGAACAATGTCTTAGAGGTGCTCTGCTTCACATGCATTGGCAGCCTATTCCAAAGACAGAGTAGTTGCAGGGGAAAAAAATCTGTCCTTCCAGCATGTTCTATTAAAGTCAGAGGCCATATTTAGGTCCTTAGAATGTGTAGCTCTAGTCCTGTTTGATTTACGGATTTACGGATGTGCAGTGGATTCATTAGGTTTGGGTCAGACATTGCTTTATAAGCCAGGCATAAGTCTCCCCTAAGAAGTCTATACAATACAGAGTATAGTGATAGGGACTTTAGTCAGTCTGTGTAAGGCACATGATGGAGTCCCTTGATCTTCTTTGTTTGAAACCTCAGAGGTCTCTCCAATTGCTGCAGGTGCTTTGTATGGTACATGCCAAAAGTGGCATTATACTCAATTATGGGCCTAATTTGTGATGAGTATACAGGGGTTAAAACCTCCTTTGTTCTAGAGATGATGCCTTTGCTAATCAAGTGTGCTACATAGAAGGCCTTCCTTACTACGACAGACATGTAGTAGTCAAAGTTAGGTTGCAGTCTACTTGTGATCCCAGATCCCTTAACATACATAAGATATTGTTGTTAATTTGATAGTGTGAAGGGGCATTGTTTTCATCAAAGAGAATGATTATCCATTTCTTTGCATTCAGTTTGAGACCGTGACTAAGAAACCAGTCATTGGCCTGCATAAGACCCTACTGAAGTATATTGACATAATTTGGGGATTCAGTCATTGCACCCAGTTTGCAGTCATCCACAAACTTGGTCAGCCACAGCCCCTTAGTTTTGGACTGAACTTCTGAGAAGTATAGACCAAACAATAGGGGGCCCAGCACTGACCCTTGTGACACCCCACTAGTGACAGGTCTGCTCGTTGATGTGGAGTCACCGACTTTGATAATGTGTGACCAGCTTGTGAGCCAGTTGGCAACCCATCTTACAACAGAGGTGTTTATATTCAGTTTGCTAAGTTTATGCCTGAATATGGGACTGTGCCAAAAGCCTTTGCCAAGTTGTGGCATGCTGTGTACACAGATTTAACCTTGTCAATGGCCCTGGTCATATTTTAAAGGAATCTACCAGGTTTACCAGACAGGATCTGCCCTTGACAAATCTGAATTGGGTAGGATTCAGGGTTTGGAGGTCACCTATTTCTTTAATTATTAGATCCATGATGGTATGTTCCATGACCTTTTAGATGACACTGGTCAGACTTATGGGTCTATAATTTCCTGGGTCTGTTGCTAAGGCAATGTTGTGGATGGGAGTAATTGTTGCTGTTCTTCAACCACAGGTACAAAGCCTGTGGATAGGCTATGATTGAACAGAGTACTTAATGGTGATGCTAGTTCATGTTTTAGTGTGTTTAGAAGACAGCCTGGGATGCCGTCTGGTCCCATAGAGGCTATGTTTTTTGCTTTAGACAAGACTTTAATGACCTGCTCTTCAGATATGTAGGGTGAGGGGAAGCTGAGAGCAATATTTCTGATAAGTATGGAGGGGATAGGGAAGTGAAATTTTTGCCAAATCTGACCACTATCAGGTTTGCTATCTCTGCGGGATCGGTGTGCATGATACCATTAGTCACTAGCTCGGCACACACTTGGGTCCTACCTTTTTGGCAACATACGTAGCAGTAAAAGGCCTTCTGGTTAACCTAGGATGTAATTGCTAGGTTTTTCTCAAAGTTACCCTTATAGGATTTGACATATTTTCTTATTTGCCTGTTGAGGCTGAGAGGGGTTCTTTTCCATTGTTGGGGCCTCGCCTTAGTTTTCATAAACAGCAACATTTTTGCATTTGTTGTAAAATTTCTTGATGCTGGATGCCCACTAGGGTGGCTTGTTTTTACTTGGGACTCTGACTTTGTTTGTTTCTGGAACAGCTGAGTCTATACATTTATACAAGTGATTGTACAGGGCTTCAGTGTAAGCCTTGGTGTCATTATCATTTCCAGCTGGGGGTGGGGATGAAAAGCATTTATACCTTCCCCTAGGAGGGTATATAGTTTGCCTTAGTGAAGTTTTTTAGTCTGACTTCACCCTTTGTGAGTTCTGGTGTTAGTGACAGTTTGAATGGGACTGAGTTTGGTCAGATTTAACTAATGAGGGTCTAACAGTTACGATGGTGCATCTGTTTGTCATGTTAGTAAAGAACAGTTTTAGTATGTTTGTTCCTCTTGTTAGGGTTTAAACAATTTGTTTCAGGGCATTTGTGTTAACAAAGTCAAGGAACTTTTGCATATGTTAGTTAGGGCTAGAGTAGGTTTCCCACTTGATGGTGGGGTAATTGAAATCCCCCATGACCAGTGGGTTTGGCAGTATGTGGATTGATTCTAGTTTGATCTATTAGACCTTGTGTTCATCAGTGGTGGCTGGTGACTTCAAATCAAAGCAGGGCTGCAGGAGACAGCTGAATGGGTGGGGTCAATGGGGAGGGGTGTGGCCAACTAGAAAGGGGAGGAGCTATGCTCAAAACCACAAAAACTAACTAAATACACTGCCCTGGGTGCCAAACCATCATTATGAGAGTCTAATCAAGACAAAATGAAGGGCAGAAGAATAAAAATATTTCAATGCATTGGCTGCATGACAGCTTACTTAATAGCTAGATGGAAACAAAAAGGTTGTGAGGCATGAAAAAATAAATTACTTTTTAAATACATTAATGGAATGCCAGTCAAAATAAAGTATAAGAAAAACAAGCAGCACTCAACTCAAACCACTTCTTGCACTGCAGTTCTAATTATAATTTATATTCAGCTGTATTAAAGTACCAAGTAACATACTGAAAGTAGAAATCTCTGATGCCCCCACTTGTAAAAATGTTTCTTATCCAAAAAAAGACCTGCTGCCTGACAACTATCTACTTATTTCATGGGGAAAACATGATCAAAGTAAAAAATGAAAAGCAAACAAGAAATAAGCTCAAGATACATTGCTTAAAAGGATTACTGTACAGGTTATGGACCACATGATTGGCATTCTGTTTAGTTTACAGGTAAAGCCTGCATAGATGACTGGAAGTCTCCAAGTGTAATGAGCTTCTTAAAATAATGTAATCTGTCCATTATTACAAATGCTGTCATATGCATTTCAATACCCAAGGCTTATACATTATATAGTTAAGTATTCTCTACATGGCAACAACAGAAAGGCATTCAATGTTGGCAATTCTTTAACAGTATGCTTATTAAAGCTTACTTGCATCTTACAATCTCAGCAAAGCTTACCTGATGGTCATTAAAGTATTGCTATTTAAACACAGAGCAACAGGCACTTTGAGTAATAAGCATAAATCAACAGTACAAAAAAATATGACAGAAACCAGAACATTCTGCAAAAATCAAGGACAGATGAAAAGCCACTCTAGTACTTGTGTCTACCTTGGATGGGGGGATACTCTGTACATTTACACTGCATAACTACTCCTTGCCTTGCTTTGACACATCCAGAGTCACTACATGGAGGAGTGGGGTGCAACAAGTATGTCACAATTTGAAATGTCTCTGGCTGACTATGATGACCCTGACACATTTGTCATACCTCTCAACCTCAGAGCAAGAAATGGACAAAGCCATACAAAGAAGTGGGACAAAGGCCCAAAAATAAGGACAATTTTTAAATATTGCTCTTATAAACTTAGAAAGATAATAGAATAGGTCTTACATTAGTATGAATTTTCTGAATGGTATGAAATCTGAAACTCAAATGTCTGTCATTATTTTCTAACTTCAGTCTTTAATGATTTGTCACTAATTTGCCAAAAAAAACACAATTTTATGAAAAATGGACCAAAAATGTGATATAAAAATATGAAATAGCCACACAATACAGCTGGGAACCTGTCAAAGAAGGGACACTTTAATATTAGTACTGCTAACTCGAGCAGCTGACAAAATAAAAGAATCTGCATGCATTTCTGAAACAAAAGTAATCTATAACTCTGATTATTACAGTTATTTCTTAATTGTAAACCCTCCATTTTTTCTTCCAAAATTGCTATTTTGTGGAGGGATTATTAGGGGGAAGAGCAACATTTTGAGTCAAAATCAGGGACAGTTGAGAGGTTTGGCTATGTCTAATTCTATAAAGCAATTTATTTGCATGTACCTCTCAACCTGTTAATGCAATAAATCTGGACAAGGCCAAATATATTGGGGGAACATATAAACAGTACTAAAACTTGCTCTTGTATCAACTGAGACAGTTGATAGAACAACAGGTCTTACTTTAGCATGCATTTTTCTGAAGGTTATGAAGTCTGAAACTCAGTGTGTCATTATTTAGTGACTTAATTCCTAAATGATTTGCCAGAAAACCACAAATTTTATGAGGAACAAACCAAAAATAAGAAGCAAAAATCTATTCATTCTTTGAAAATCTGGACAGTTGGGAGGTATAGTTCAGCTAGGGCTGTCTTTAAGTTTGCCACCCTTCCCCCTCACAAAATCATGGTCGAATGAAGCCTCCTCCTGCAGCCATTCCAATGATCCATTACTTGGCTATTTCACTCCATTTACCATTAGGGTTACCACCTGTCCCACTTTGCGAGGGACAGTCCCTCTTTGGGCAGTTGTGTCCTGACAAAAAATATTAAAAATGGCAAATGTCCTGAGATTGTAGGACATAATTATGTCCCATATTTTATGTAATAGTTGCATAAAATAGTTATTTCTGTATCAAAAATACCTAAATGTTACAAGAAACAAAATAAGCAACTAAACTGCTACAAGAATAAGCTTTTATTTAGGCAAAAGAGTAAAGTTCTATCCTTTGTACTGACCATGGGTATGTGGCGGCCTGTAAAATCTGATGTGTGTCCCGAAAATGTCCCACTTTCGCCATTTGAAAAGGTGGCAACGCTATTTACCATAAACACTAATGTGCATACTGATTTACTTCTATGATGATTTGAACTTCATTTGAAAGTTTAATTTTGCATTTTACAGCACAAATACTAAGACATCTGCTAAACAAACTTAGCACTAAAACTTCTCTGCCCTTGAAACTCACATTCATTGAAACAGCATTGAAACCCACATTCAAAGAAAATACATTTTACCAGTGGCAGAACTGCCCAATTCAGAACATCTTTCCAGTAAACAATGAATCAAAATGCATGCACCCATAATGACAAAACTGCCCAGTTCAGAACATTTCCATCAAAAAAGTCTACTCAAACTTCTACAGTCCACCATTATCAGTAAATATGCACAATTATACCATGACCCCCCCTATTAATATTCCAAAACGTGCATGCTGATTGGCCAGCGTGCACATTGTAAATCGACTTATACTAATGGAAAAAGGTCCAGTCGCCCAGACTTTTTCCATTAGTATAAGTCTTTTTTAAAACACTCTCTCACTATGTTAAAGGAGTTTAACAGTGACACAGGTTTAAAAAAAGCAACGGAGATCTCCATTGCTTTTTTTAAAGCTGTCTCGCTATGTTAAACTCCTTTAACATAGCGACACAGTGTGTAAAAAGAAAGGGAGATCTTGCTTTCTCCGTTGCTTTTTTTTTAAACCTGTCTCGCTATGTTAAATGGGTTTAACATAGTGAGACAGCTTTAAAATAAGCAACGGAGATTTCCGTTGCTTATTTAAAAGCTGTCTCGCTATGTTAAACCCATTTAACATAGCGAAACAGTTTGTAAAAAGCAACGGAGATCTTGCTTTCTCCGTTGCTTTTTTCAAAACTGTCTCGCTATGTTAAATGAGTTTAACATAGTGAGACAGCTTTAAAATAAGCAACGGAGATTCTCCGTTGCTTTTTTTAAAGCTGCCTCGCTATGTTAAACCCATTTAACATAGCGAAACAATAAAAAGCAACAGAGATCTTGCTTTCTCCATTGCTTTTGCCCACATCTCTGATGTACTGCGTAGACATGCGCAGTACATCAGAACTTCCGCAAAATACCAGACAGCTGCGGAAGGGCAGCAAGGAGGCATTATACAATGCCATTATTTAAGAAAATTAATTATTTTTTTTCTTAAATAATGTCATTGTATAATAGCAGTAACCCACTTCTGGGTGTGGGTAATGCTGGATTTACCCACAGTTGGCTTTGTTTGGTCCTCGGCTTCGCCTCGACCAAACCACGCCAACCGTGGGTAAATCCAGCATTACCCACACCCAGGCATGGGTTATTGCTATATTATACAGTCCACCATTATCAGTAAATATGCACAATCTCTGAAGAAGTAAAAAAGTCATCTAAATAATTCCACATTAAATAAATCTGTAACTATTGAAGAGGTTGCTGCTAGCAAACACCTTTATATTTCATTGTTTCATCGAAAATAAAGTGTCTGATGCCTCTGAGGAATAAATTGCCTATATTACATTAAAAATGATAAGCTAGTAATATTGCAATAGGAAATGGATAGCAAACTGATAACAGGCTCATAGTTAGTATCTTAACTTTTTCAGTATGGCAGCATTCACCCCTTGTGGGAGTAGAACCAACAACCTTCTGCATCAAAAGCAAGTACACAACCCGTTGTACTATTAACAATGCAAGCTGGCTTAGCATAAGCAGCACTAAACTTCTCTTCCCCTGCAGCTCTCAGCTCCTTGTAAAATCTTCTCAATACTCAACTGCATCTCAACTTCGCAGCACAAGAAATCTGGAAAAAGCCAAATTTACTGGGGGGGGGGGGGGGGGTCAAAAGCCCAAAAACCAGGGACACATTACACATTGCTTGTATAATCTTGGAAAGTTGCTAGAATAAAATGCTGTGTTACCACCATAAATTTTACTGCTAAGGTCCCTGTGCAAAAGAGTTAGAGCAACATACCACTATGCCAAATCAGCTGCTTTGTGAAAGAAAAATGCTGTGTTACCACCATACATTTTACTACCAATGTCCCTGTGAAAAACAGTCAGAGCAACATACCATTATGCCAAATCACCTGCTTTGTGAAAGAAAAATGCTATGTTACCACCATACATTTTACTGCCAAAGTCCCTGTGCAAAAAAGTCAGAGCAACATACCACTATGCCAAATCAGCTGCTTTGTGAAAGAGCTGAAGACTGAAACTTAAATGGCTATCATTTAATGAATTCAGTTCTCACCATAGCTGTCAACCTCTTATCTCAAAACACCTGGACAAACCCAGTAATGAGAGAATATAGCCCTCAAACACATTCAGTGAATTCAGTTTTTGCCATAGCTGTCAACCTTAGCACAAAAAACCTGGACAAAGTCAATAATGGGGTAATACAGTCCCAAAAATAAGGACAAATTTCAAATATTCATCTTATAAACTTAGAAAATTGCTAGAATAAAAGGTTGTGTTACTATGTATTTTCTGAAGAATATGAAGTCTGAAATTCAAATGCCTGTCAATTTTACTTCTGACGGAACAAAAACAATTTTCTGCAGAGGCCCAGGGAGAAATACTGCAGACACATGTCTTTGTAAAATGGCAGGACACCAGAGCAAATCCACACAAATACAGTGATGAGATGCAGACTCCACACAGAAGGCACCCCAACCAAGAATCAAACCAGAAAACCTATAGCTGTGAGGCAACAATGCTACCACTGCACCATTAAATATGTAAGGAATTAAACATTCAGAAACCTGAAGTCTGAAATTCAAATTCCTGTCAATTTTATTTAACATTTGTTAATCAGGACAGTCTGACTTGGAACAAAAAAACAATTTTCAGCAGAGGCCCAGGATGAAATAATGGAGACATGTCTTTGTAACATGGGAGGACACAAAAGCAAGCCCACACAAACACAGGGAGAAGATGCAGACCCCACACAGAAGGCACCCCAGCCAAGAATCAAACCGGAGAACCTGCAGCTGTGAGGTAACAATGCTACCACAGCACCATCAAATATCAAGCATTGCAACATTTAGAAACCACAGATATTATGAGGAACAGATCAGATCAAATATGAGGCAAAAATCTGCAATTTTTTTACAAATGGTGGTGGGTAGGGAATTCAGGTCCTTAACACCTGCATACAAGGTGCAGGCTTCAAGCCTGAGGTATTCCCTACCACACCAGCATGAGTTTGTTCTAGCCACCAGTATATAACAACTGGGGCATTTACACACACACACACACACACACACACACACACACACACACACACACACACACACACACACACACACACCTTCCATAGTGCGATGTAGATCCCATCACCCTTCGTCCCCTTATCTTCCATAGCTGGGCCATTAAATCCATATCCATAGCTGGCGCATCTGAGCACATACGCAAGATCCCTGATGAGACTCCTGGAGCACATCCACCAAGCAAGATCCCCGATGAGACTCCAGCCTGCCAACGTCGCAGTCTGAGTCCGATCTGTTCCCAGCGACAGTCTATGCAGTTAAAACTGCATATACTTCTGGGAGCTCTGCTCTTACATGTTTCCCATCTAGACTGCTGCTGAAACAGTTTGCGCATGCTCCAGACAGTCCAGACTAGTGCACATGCGCGAAAGTCCGCGATTTTTGAAATTTGTTTTATCATTTATTTTTCTTTTATTTTCTTTATTTTACAGCTGGGGGGGCTGCAGTCTGGCAGTCCAATAGCACGGGCCACCCCTGGTGCTCATCATGAATCATGGAGGGGGATCTATAACTAGCTCTGACTTGAATGGGGGTCATACCTGCAGTAATCTGAACTTGGACTAACTCTGTAGAGTTGTCCAGTCTAACCAGTCAGAAGGTAAATTTATCTCTAATATAGATAGAAACACTGCCTCTTTTAGTCTCACATATTTGTCTTGTGACTGAAGGTGTGGAAGCCATTGTAGCCTTGCAAATCTGGGGTACTCTCTGAAGTTTTGAACCAGGTTTCTGTGACTGCACAGACATCAGTATCTTCTAGTTATAGAAGTACTTCCATTGCATGCAGTTTTTGGTTTAAGCTCCTAGCTTTTGGCAGTATAACCCTTTTCTTATTATTGAAAATTTTCACATCAGCAATTTTGTTTTTGAGACCCTGCCTAAAAATGGCACTATGGGAGAGGCATGAAACTTTGCCAGCAGCCAAAAGACTAGTGCTGCCAGGTGCAAACCATCTCTGGTAAAGCAGTGAGGATTGTTGACCATGTCATCCCAGGCTGAGAGAAACTAGATTCCCTTTGAATTACACCAAAAACTAAGCCAATTATTGAAATCAATCATTTTTTGTTTATACGATGGTATCATTCTAGGTGAGGGTAGTATGTTGCACAAGGCTAGGGACATACCTGCCTGGGACATGTACTCAGAGAGTACAATCCTGTCTCTCTTCATATAATCCAGAGAGGTATGTCTCAGGTTGTTCATTCCAACATGAACTATGATGGAGTCATAAAGGTATGTGTTGCAGAGAGACCTAAGTGCATGCATGATCTAATGAATCATGGCACCGGACAGGCAGCTGATTGTGACTTTCTTTTTATTTAAGCTGGTGAGTAGGACATCCAATTTTCTCATTGTGGAGTCTCCAATGACAAGACAATTTCTTTTTTGAGTATTATGCCTTAAGGGCTTGGTAGGTGAGACACTGGTATTGCTATGTGTTTTGGGTGCTGTAGGAACTGTACTAGTTGTAGCAGTCTTGTATTTTGGTGGTCTCTGGTGTCTCAGTAAGTTTTGTGAGAGAATCTCCATGTTTGTAGAGTTATGTGTTAGATGCATACTATGTGTGAGTAGTGGTACTATGTCCATGAGTAGTGGTGAGTGAGTTCACAACCTCTTCTGTGTTACTGTTTCGAGTGTGAGAAAACAGGGATTCCAGATTCTTGGTGTAGGTACATCTTTCTCACTCTGTAATAGAGTGAGTTATTAGTAAAGGGTTGTCAGTGTACATAAAGCAATTGCTACACTGCTGCATGAGACCCAAGTCAGCCAGGCTGGCAGGAGAAACAGGGGTAGTCCAACTGTCCATAAGGCTAGGTTATCACAAAGGGGGTGCTTTCAGGATTTATCTAGGATGTGCTCTATAGATGGGTACTTCTGACAGAGTTTTTGGCTGGTGGTTTAATAGGTCTCAGCTAACAAGTATTACTTCTTAGAGTGGAAATGGACTAAAGTTGAGGGCTACACTAATGTACTATGGCTGTATCTAAGGGAAAAATTGTTGACATTATCAGTCCGGCTATGGTGCACATTTGGGTGGCAGTGAGTGAGGCTGCATGACATGCAAATGGGCTTAAATACCAGAAGCTAAAAACTTTTAAAAAATTTTAAAAACTCAAATGAACCAATAAGGGTGCTTGCTTCAAGCCCTAGACCAATCACCCTTCACCAGACAGGTTCCAATCAGCACACTTCTATCACTAGTTTTTTTTTTTTGAAGGGGGGCTATTGCAGGTCAAGTACTAGCCAGTTTGGTCCACAGTAATCTGCTGTGGATGAGTTTACAGTTTACAATGACCACAGTGTCTAAACATTGCTCCCAGTTAATGTTCCAAGATGATAAAAACTGTATTATGTACTCCCTAGATGTCTCCTTGGTCTCAGCACAATTCCATAAACAAGGTAAAAAACACGAAGGAAAGCAGGAAACCAGGAGTAGGTCCACCACTGTTTCATTAAATCAAATAACCATAAGCACTTTCGTCAAGTTCATTACAAGACTTCATCAGATAAAAAATGAACTTAAAGGCCAAGTTTAAAAATCCTTCCCCTGTCACATGATCCACTCCCAAGTTAATTAACCAATTAACTAATTAACTGATCAAAATCAACAGTAAATGTGCAAAAGAAAAAAAAGAAAAATAAATCACATTATGCAACATCTTAAAACACAAATCTAAAACCTTAAAACCATAAATATGTATATATATCAGTTTACCTTTAAATCGTCGATCACACTTTGTCGAACGGCCACTTTATCAACTCAGTTTGCGCAAACCAAAACCACGAATAATTTTAAACATCAAAAAATATTCAACATTCGAAATTTCCGGCCGTGCAACAGCTCCAAACCAATGCTAGCATGGGTCAAAAAGGGACGAGGTATTGCCATTCGCATATTCGGAATTCGACGTTGGAGACGTTTGCATTTCAGCATTTGCAGAAGTCGTGTCACCCATATCGGGATCGACAATATAAAGGTAAACCATATATATCATTATGTGAAGAACCATAATAACCAAATCTATCTAAGTTGTGCCTTCATTTTTAGTACACAACCAATAGATGCTAGTTTATTTAAACCAGGAAAACTCACAGCATGTAAACGTAATATCCAGTAAAGTTCCTGTTTTTCCAGAAACAACTGCCAAGGTCCACCCCATTTATTCCGTTTGACCTGCTCAATCACAATGAATTTAAAATAATGTTCAGGAAATTCCAGGATGTGCCTATAAAGTGCATTTGTAGTTTTTTTTACCATATGAAATAATTATGTTCATAGATGCATTGCTTACGCATCCGCTCAGTCTTGCCGATATAAAAGGCAGGACATGACTGAAACAATGCCTCATAAACTACTGTTACATTTGTACTGTCCTTTTATCCTAAAGCTGAAACCATTAATTTCAAACACTTCCCCCACATAAATGAATTTACAAAAATGGCACATAAACCTGACTTGGGCATTATCAACATTGATTATAGGTCTTTCCATCAAATTTTTAATGTTGAGTCCCCTTCTCCACACAATAGAAGGTTTTGTGCTAACTTTACCTCTGACCTCACCATCCCCCGTTAAAATACCCCAGTTCTTTTGTAAGATCTCATGAATTTGCTGGTGGTCAACAGAATATCTGGTAATAAAGGACAGTCTAAAACTAACATTGTTAGTTATTCTGTCCCATTTCCTTCCCTCTTGAATGTAGAATTACTAGTAACAGAACAGTTTTGAGGGTTTATCAAATTTCCAACCAATATGGGTGAATAAATACCCAGTTGTCTCTTAACCACTACTTGTTAGTACTACTCTGTACTAGAGTGAGTTATTAGTAAAGGATTGTCAATGTTCATGAAGCAATTGCTACTCTGCCTCAGGAGACCCAAGTCAGCCAGGCTGGCAAGAGAAACAGGGGTAGTTCAACTGTCCGTAATGCTAGGTTATCACAAAGGGGGTGCTTTCAGGATTGATCTAGGATGTGCTCTATAGATAGGTAATTCTGACGGAGTTATTGGCTGGTGGTTTAATAGGTCACAGCTCACTAGTATTACTTCTTAGAGTGGAAATGGACTAATGTTGAGGGCTACACTAATGTACTATGGCTGTATCTAAGGGAAAAATTGTTGACATTATCAGTCCGGCTATGGCGCACAATTGGGTGGCAGTGAGTGATGCTGCATGACATGCAAATGGGCTTAAATAGCAGAAGCTAAAAACTTTAAAAAAAAAATTAAAAAACTCAAAAGAACCAATAAGGGTTCTTACTCCAAGCCCTAGAACAATCACCCTTCACCAGACAGGTTCCAATCAGCACACTTCTCTCACAAGTTTTTTTTTTGAAGGGGGAGTATTGCAGGTCAAGTACTAGCCAGTTTGGTCCACAGTAATCTGCTGTGGATGAATTTACAGTTTACAATGACCGCAGTGTCTAAATATTGCTCCCAGTTAATGTCCCAAGATGATAAAAACTGTGTTATGTACTCCCTAGATGTCTCCTTGGTCATTTGGACAACATATTGAATTGCCTTCATTTGCACCATATCTCTCCCTCTCTATGCCAAAGAGCTGATTTGAATCCTGTCATTACTTTATGTTGGTAAAAATGCCTGATGCTAGAAATGCATTTTTGATTGAAGAAGCTAACTTTGAATACACTCGAACATGATACATGTCTCTCAAAAGTTTTTTGTAGTAAGAATCCTTTTCTAAATCTATGAAAGTATGTTGACAAATGTAAGAAGGCAGAAGAAAGTATAGATTCTTTTTTTGTTTGTTTCCTTTAGGTTGAAAAGAATGAAGATGCAGACCAAAAGATTGATCAAGACACTAACAAACCCGAGGATAAGGCCCACAAGGCAGCCACTAAAATACAAGCTAGCTTCCGTGGCCATATAACAAGGAAAAAGCTCAAGGGAGAAAAGCAGCAGAATGGAGCAGCTGTGGGTGCTGCTTCTCCTGTAGAAGCTGAAGGCAAGAAAGAAGGCAAATCTGCAGCAGCAGAGCAAAAGGAAAAGGAAACTCCAGCTACAGAGTCAGCTGCTTCCAATGACGTTAAACATGAAGAAGCAGATAAAGCAGCAAGCAGTTCTGAAAGGGGCCCTTCAGAAATCAAGCAGGGTGATGAAGTACCAGTTTCTGAGACAAAAGCAGAGGCTTCGGAAAAGGCCAAGGTGGATGTGCCTGAAGGGAAATCTGCCAGCAGTGAGAAGGCAGCTACCCCTGGAACAGAAAGTGCTACTACTGTTTCTACTGAAAATGCCCCGTCACCAAAGGCTACTGAGGCCTTGGACAAGGGGGAAGTCAAACAAGCCGATGTGCCTGCTGCTGACACAAGTGAGACTACACCCAAGCCTACAAAAGAGGCATCTGAAAGCAGTCAGTCTTCAGAGAAAACAGGTAAGCATTTGGAATAGGATGTAAGCCACAGCAATACTCCAAAGGATATCTCATTCTTCATTTAATATTGTCTCATTGCACCTCATTCTTTTTTTCTTTTTTTTTATGTCTCTAATTTTTAAATAATTAATTTTTATTTAACTGGTTTGTGTACAACAGGAGTATGATCTCAAAATGTTCTTGAAATCCAAAACAACAATTAAGCATTTGAATGGAACAATCCACTGCATTTTCTTATCACCCTCATAGTTATTGCTGAGATGGCAAACATTAAGGGAAGTCTTAAACCAAAATACCATGTATCAAATAAAGGTCTTCATAAATTACTTCTTTTGTAAGTACCATTGCCAGAAAAAAAGTCAATAAGAGATAGGATAATGGCAAAATAGTGCTTGATGTTTTATTCAGGGATTAGATTAGCAAATTCTAATGTACTGGCAAGGACTGAAAATTTTGCCTCAAAAGATGATCGCATGATGGAAGTAAAACACCTGAAAATTTGAGTTGCAGTCAACCAAATCAAGTAAATTCAATGTCTTTCTTTCCCTAGCAATGCAACTGCAAACCTCTTCAAAAATGTAATTTACTGCAATTTTACTTTATGGAGAAAGGTCCTTAGGTTAATTTGAAGAGCCAACATTACACCAAGTAATTCAAACAACTGATTTTTTCCAAGCAATCTTTATTCTATGAATGAGAGAGAGAGGAAAACAAGAAAGTGGATAAGCTAGAGTTAGTCCTTCATTATGTGTTGATTAGCATGACATATTTTCCCAAAACCAAATACTCAGAAACACACACACACACACACACACACACACACACACACACACACACACACACACACACACACACACACACACACACACAATTGTATTATTTTAAATTAATGGCATATAGTGAGGTGGGGGGTCAATATTTTAGTTTTATGTTCTTTCAGCATTTGTGTGAAATTGATCCATTTGCTATTACTTCTCCAACATGCATGAAGCCTAATTTCATGCCTTAGCTGAAAATTGTTCTTCTGTTTTTGCATCTCTTAAAACTATTTTAGCAATTAATAACCAGATTACTTTTACTCAAAAAAAGGTACTTTTGTATTATCGCAACTAGATTCCGAGCAGGAGAAGAGCCTCCTTTCCAAGCCATACCCCTGCTGAAATATGTAATGAAACCATCATGGGAAATGTGCTTTACTGAAATAGCTCATGTGTATAAACTTCCAGGAGCATACTATTACATTAAATTGCAAATCTTAATGTATTGTGTGTGTAACAGCTAAAATCATTTCAATCACGTATTGTACAGGGGTTTCTATTACGTTGTTGAAACTATAAAACTTCGAACACTACAAGATCGAACTTGTATGTTCGAAGTTTTATAATTTTGAACAAAGAAAAAAAAATAAAAAACAATAAACAGAAGCTAACCCTACACTACCCGCTTTTTAAATATACCAACTCTGAGATCGCACAATAGTGTGGTAAAGGGAAATATTTCCTTTTCACACTGTATTGCTTGCAAGCCTTTATGTCTTTTTTTTTTTTTTACTTAATCGAAGTTCTGAAACTTCAAACATAAGGTTTCGACCTTATAGTGTTTGCAGTTTCAGAACTTCGATAATGTAATAGGAACCCATTGTACAGTGCATATAGTTGTTACTTGAATTATTGGGCAGGAGGGTTTGTGCAAGTGCAGGAAACAGTGAGTGTTTTGTTATTTTACAGCTTTTTTCAGTCTGTGCCATTTGAACTACGCATAAACGTTTTGAAGCAGAGTGAGTTGTCATGTACGTAGGGTGTTATATCCACACTGTCTTGACAATCTGAATTGGGAGTTAAGCATATTTTCTAGACAGTAAAGCAGTTGGATTAGCTGCTGGCTGTCAAACTATCTGTTTGGACTAGGCAATATTGGTACTGTTAGTTGTATGAGTAGAAAGCTTACTTGAGCACAAGTATTCCTTCCACAATTGTGTATGTAATGTCACTTTAAGACATCAGTGTGAAGTAACAGTCGAGGCATTGCTTTTACACTTCAGTGACACACACCACTTCCCAAGATACATCGGTAGCATATTTCGACAGAACAGCTTGGAACTGAGTTGCTAATCTGGTTGCGACAATAAGTAAGCACCCAAAAAACATTTGTCATTTCACTGTTGTAGCTTTCAAGCATTTTCTAAAGGGACTTAAAACTGACATTTAATAACACATAAAAAAATAAAGAATGTATTTACTTTAATAGAAGGAGATAAACCTTCTAACTTTTGATTTAAAAGAGCAAAGATTGAATGTGTAAAGAAAGTAATTTAATGCAGTATTTTACTAAAGTAGTACTTTGGGATGACAAAATACAAAAAAAAAAACTTGAGCATTATATATCCATCAGAAAATCAATCTGAAAGTGTGCAAGTTAGTTTTAAGAAGTTTTTCTGACTGCATGTTTTCACAATATTCATGTTTTAAGTGGAAATATGTTTGTGTAGACTTCACTGTATCTGTTATTCAGGCTTCTTTTTCATATGACGCAAAGAATGCCCACTTACAGATATTTTCATGCATTCATTCTACTACTCACTTATTCTGTTTAGGGTCACAAGGAAGACAGAGCATATCCTTATGACCAACAGGTTAAGACAGCGAAGCCTAATGGAAAGGAAACCTTTCCACCACTGGCAGCAAATACGATTCTCACACATGCAATTCAAACACTCAACTATGGGCGATTTAGAAAGTCATCAATTCTCTTAGAGCATGTCTTTGTATGGGACATGGAAGGAAAATCGTGCACCAGGCAGAAATTCATGTAGACACAATGAGACCTGAGCAGCAGAATCAGTGGCACATGAATCTGTTGGTTTCCATTTTTGACATAGTCCAGGAGAGGATGAAATGTGCAGCTTACAATGCAAAGACCGGAAAAGGAAACATTAAGGCCTGCAAGAGAGGTTTTTTTTAAACATAATGTAAAACTGAAAATTAATTTCCTAAACAACATAATGTTACATATTAAATGAGGAAGGCAATGTATTACAGAAGATTGCCAGACACACATTCCTTTTCCACAATACAAAGTATTGTACATGTCAGGAGAAAAGTGTATGTCATCCATAACGCATTAAGGCAACATATTCCTCAGTGTACAGTGTAGCAGAAAAGGGGTAACAGTGCATATTGTTGCATCATAAAATATGTTTGCTGAGAAATTTGAAACATATTATACATTTGGTTATATAAATATGTGTGTGTGTGTGTGTGTGTGTGTGTGTGTGTGTGTGTGTGTGTGTGTGTGAACTTATATATGTATGTGCGATGCCCCTGCACTGGCCCAGTAATCAAGGAGCTTCAATCCTCACCACTAACACCAGTTTGGGACATGCACATTGGGAGGATGACAAGAACACACACAGTAAAGTACAATTTCCCATAAGAGCACACAGAGATCACAGTGAGTCTGAGTCTGGTTTCTCCCTCTTTCACCAGATTCCCAATAAGATTCCCCACTGGCACAGCCATAGGGTTAAGATCTCAGCTGAGTGCTCAAGTCAAAACCTCCAGCACCCTATCTGTCCAACCAGTGCTTCGTGTCCCTGCCCAAGTAACTGAAACACACACACATACACACACACACACACACACACACACACACACACACACACACACACACACACACACACACACACACACACACTTTGAGATTTGATTTATATACAAACACACAAACACTCCTGGTGAAGGCTGGCACAGGCTCACTAGCTATGCCCCACTTCTGCCCAGACTATACACTAGTACCAGCTGCCACCAACCAGCCTTTATCAGCTACTATAAGGCACTTACAAACGGTGACTAATTCCACTGTGTAATGTTACTGTTATCCAAATGGTAAGTGTGACCAAGACTTGAAGGCTATTTAGGAGTGGCCTATATAGTGCCACCAAATACTTATGAAAGTACTCTAAGAGCTTAAATATCTCTAAACAAACTAGCCACAATTAAAAGGTTTAAATATATTTAATAATAAAAATAAAAGCACAAGACATTACTAAATAACTCAACACAATGACAAGAGAGTTCAGAATCATAGGAAATACTTTAAAACAACATTGCAGGACAGTCCCACATAGATACAGAAAATATCTAAACTAGTCTTACTATAGTCCTATCTATCTCTAAGAGAAATCATTTTAATCTAAGTCTTACATAGCTTACAAGTCCAGAGACAAATACAAAATGCCCAGACTCACTTTCTGAGAAAGTTTTTAAAGTACTGTCAGACATTTCTGCTGGGTTATCTCAGATTACATAATTCTTGTCACCTCTGCCTTTAGTTTTCAGGCTAACAGAAACTTAAAAGTTAGCACCCCTGTGTCAAAAATATTTATCTGTTAGAAGCTTGCCTAGAACCTGAAGTCACACTTCTACCTTTGAAACCTGTAATTATTTCTGCTTACAGACGATAGAAAGAATTTCTAACTGCAGACATTCTGTATTCTACCTGTGGTAAACTCTGTTATTTTCCAGTAGGGTACACTGTGGCTACATTCTTGAAGCTCAGCACATAACATAGTTTTCTTACATTTGTAGGACAAGCATACAAATCATATTACTATTCACAAATGACATAGAATTATTTACAAAATTCTAGCTAGCTGATTACATCACCTATGGTCAACAAACCAAACACTGAACACTATGTGAGTGAACAGAAAAGACCAACAAAACAAAACCACAGCAAGATAAACAAGTTTACAATACAACTCAGACCTAGCACTAAACATAAAAAACACACTTTTAGACACATATCTCACACCCCAACACACACACACACACACACACACACACACACACACACACACACACACACACACACACACACACACACACACATCCATAGTACTTTATATATATGCACCAACTTCACTGGTGATTTGTGTGTCTCATGTTAAAAGTTAGATGATTTGCTTACCATTATTAGTAGTAGAGCTAGACTTACAGATGATTGCAACTGGCACAGCTTGGAAAACTGTTCTTACATATATAAATGACTGGTCTGATGAGATAAATAAAACTCAGCAAAGTGCAAATAGAACACATTTTGGAAAGGAAGCGTCACAAAGACTGCCCAGTTCCTATTAAAAAAGATAATACTAATGTCGGCTTTGGAATTCTGGATTCAAATATTCAGCAATCTGGGGATTCAGAGCACACAAAAGAAAATTAAAAAAAATAGAAAGGAAAAAGTTCACAACACACAACAAGGAAGAAAAATAAACTGATTAATGTCTATAAAGAGAGAATATATTCTAAAAAGGACATTGCTTTGTTATGTAGCACACAGATTAGAGGGAATAACATTGTTCTATCAGAAAGCTTTCTGTCTACTGAAAAAGGCATCATATTTCCAAAAGAGAAGGATGAAAAAAGAGACAAAAGGCAGATGAAAAGGAAAAAAAGTCAAAACTGAATGTGGATTGAAGAACATTACTGTAAGAAAAAAAAAAAAAAACAAGAGAAACACAGAAGTTGATAACATGGCCAGATGGATGAGAATTCTATACTTGCAAATGTAATAATCAGTGAAAACAGTTGGGTTAATAATACTAATGGTGATGAAGATCATTCCTTTGTAACAATAGATACAACAGGTATTGCTGAATTTGAAGTTGAGGATTCTTCATATCTGGTCAGAAATTCTTATAATTGAAGATTCAGTTATTAGAAACAACTGACACTTTACATTTGCAGAGAAGATAATGCGCATCAAATATTGTTATGCTTGCCAGGAGTAAAAATAGAGGATGTGAGGCAGGACTTTGAATAACTTAATGCAAGGAAGTATGGATCTGTTTTTATTTATGTTGGTACAAATGATCTCATCCATACGCTTTTAAAGGTGTAGGGGCACATTCTTCACAAATCACATATAGAAAAATGAGTCAGGTAATCGTGAATAAGAAAAACATTTTAGGTAAATACCTACATGAAAAAATGTCCTGTTTTAAAAAATGGAAATAAGTAGAACATTCAAGCCTAATTTGGGACACACATATTTAGACAGGATGTCAAGATCAGGGAAGAGAATTTTTTCAGCAAATATTTTGCAATATTTGACTAATACTAGGCAAGACTTTTGCCATATCAAAAATATAACCGTTCACAGATAGCAACATCATCTCTGATGGTTGTTAATGCATGAAGCATTAGTAATATACATTTCTATATACGTGTGTGTATATATATATATATATATATATATATATATATATATATAGAGAGAGAGAGAGGGAGAGAGATTTAATTGGATAATTTGCTATCTTCCCCAGGATTAATGTTGATATTGTTTGTAAAACATGGTCAAAGAACAATGACTGGAAACCAGTTCTATCAGGGAATAAGTGTTTTTACTGTAACAGGCATTCTAACAAAAAAATAAGGTGGAGGTGTTATGGTAGGGATTAAAGATTCTTATGAGACCTGTGATTATTACAAGTTTATTGATAACACCAATACTATACATGGTGTACACTCCGACAATAAACAGAATGTTGGAACATATAACAATGGTTGGAGTGTACTGACCACCAAAGTTAAGTGCTGATGACTTAGAGGAATTCATCCATTTCTTGCATGAAACACAGTAGGAAATAATAAAAGTGGCTGGAGACTTAAATTTTCTTGAAACAAACTGGAATAATATTGATTCAGCAACATTTGTAAGGAAATTATTTGCAAACTATATTCAGGAACAGCAATTGTTTTAGATTGTAAAAAAATATATCAGGGAATGGAACATACTAGACATTGACTGCATTCTTGTTACTTCATGTCAAGATTTACCACTGTTGATGTACAGTGACCATCATGTTATCATGGTTAAATTGATGCTAGGTAATTCTACCAAACTGAAATCTAAATCAATACACAGAAAATTAATAACAGATTATATGGAAGATAAAGCAGTCAGTATGTAAAACTAATTGGATTGATGTGTTCAGTAGAAAAACTGAAGAAGGAATGTGGCAGGTTTTGAAAGAGAAATTTAATGTAAAAAAAAAAATGTTTAGCATCAGGACCTAGGCACACAACATCAAGAAGATATATTCCCATAAGAACAAAATAATTGATTAAAATGACAGACAAAAAATATAAGAAATGGAAAAAAGTTCTAATTATAACTTTGAAAGCTAAAATAAAAATAACAGATGAATTGAACATAGTATAAAACAAGATAAAGGAAAATTTGATGAAAATGTATATACAGTTATTAAACATAACAGGATACCATTTTATCGCTGCATAAGATGTGGTAGGAGTAAAAACATACAAATTGATAAACTGTGTGTAGACTATAAAATTTATTCTCAGACACAACTGATTATAGATATATTTACAGAATCTTATACAAAACAGTTTAGCTCCACAAAAGGGGTGACGAGCTATCCTATTAATATCCAGGTAACCTTAGATATTGAAATCAGATTAGATTACATTGAAAAAGAATTGTACAAACTGCCCCCAAGCAAAGCACAGAGAGGAGATGGAATTAGTAAAAATGATCTGAGAACACTTTGGCATGAATTTAGAGTACTATTTTATATGTTAGTCACTAGGGCATATAAATATAATGAGACTCCTTAAGATTGGACACATGCACTTGTTAACCTATCTTTAAGGGAAAGAAAAGTAGGACAAACCCAAATTCATACATACCCATTAGTTTATTTTTGTGGAAAATTAATGGAGAAGGTTATATTGGATAAATTATTGTCAGACTTGGAAAGGTTGGGACTTGAAACCACATAACAGCATGCATATATTGAAAATGGATCTATTGCTACCTGTAACATAATGTTCTATAACAATATAATTACAGCTATGAATGCAAAATTGTGTTATTATGGAATTTGTATAGATTTAACTTTAGCATTTGATACAGTCATGCACAAATCACTAAACAATAAATTAGAACAACTGGATATTGATGTACTCTTAATAAGATGAGTAGCTGCATGGCTTAGAAATCATAAAGAAATTGCACAGGTAAATTTGAGGTTGTAGTCAGGGTGGCACACAGGGCTCTGTCACAGGCCTATACTTTTTAGATTATATCTTTCAGCTATATCTTTTCTGCCAGAGTTGTTCTACAGCTTTTATGCAGATGACTTGAAAATGGATAAACTGATTACAAGTGTTACAGATAGGGTATATGTGCAAAAGAACTTGATTAAATTAACTGTGTGGGCATAGAAGAATAATATGCTGGTAAAAACATTGAAAACTAAGTATATGAGATTTGGGAGACCTAAATTGAAAAGTGAATATTTAGTACTGTACACAGAGGTTGAAACAGTAGATTCATTTAAGGACCCGAATAGATGGGTAGAGCCAACTTTGAGTTTTTCTCATTATATCATATAGTTATAGAACTATAGGTTGTATGAAAATGTATATAAAATCTAAGAAATGAGAAATCATTCTTTGTTAGTTACATTAGCCCCAAACTTGAGTATGGAATAACAAAATGGAAACCTTATCAGAAAATGCATGAGTAAACTGGAAAGAATACTTTGGAAATATACCAAGAGCATCTATGGATGTGAACATTTAAGATATTATGAAATACTAAAATATCTGCGCTTATACAGTGTCTCATATAGATATTTAAGAGGAGACCTTATTCAGATTTATATGGCATTTAGAGACATCTACCACCGGGAATGTTTAGAGTTATCAAAAAGTAGTAGAAAATCATTAGACAACTTATGCAGATGATTCTATAGGAATGAAAAGTGTACTAATTGGTTCTCTGGCAGAGTAATTGGTGCATGGAATATTGCACCAAATTACATTGAAGCAAGCATTAACTTAGATATTTTTAAGAGCACACCAGACAATTATTATGGTAATAACTGTTTTGTTATATTGGTAGGCTGCAAGAGCATTATTGCCTGAAATATTTGTATGTATGTATGCATGTAACTCCATGATCAGACTAATGTGGGCAAATGCATGCTCCACAACTCCATTGCTTAGCAATCAAGCACTAGTCCATCACCATAGAAAACACATGCATTCTTGCACACACATGTACCAAACCATACCCCTTGCATATAACACAACATTTCCTCCCAGTGTGCATATGTGTGTCTGTGTGTGAGCCTGAGCTAGAGATTCTGCTGATGATAATGCCTGTACTGTGTGCTTCTGCAGACTTTTAGGGTTCCTACTCCAGAAAATTATTAAACTGCTCCAATGCCTGATTCTTAGAAGACATGTAAATTGCTATTTCATGTATTTTAGGCATTTTTGGAGCACTGTCAATTGCACTGTTGAGAATAACTATATATACCTTCCAATGTTTAACATTGTCATATGTCATGTCATGTTCTGTCAGCTATATGCAACATCACAGCCTTTTAAACACTATGACAAAGATGAAATTTATAGGTTCATAGGTGTATATTAGGCTAACAAATATAAGGGCCCTTTCAAACTTAGCCATATTTCCCAATATGTTTATTATACTTCAAAAATTATTTTCATCAGTCTATTGGCAAGAATAGTATAAAATACTGTTTTGGGGATTCAGTAATGACTTATTTCACGCTAAGTAGAACCTAAGTTACAGATGTGCAGTAATGCCACAAGGGTATTTTATGAAATGTTACATTTGTGACTCACTTATGAAATCTGAGTCTGTCAAATGAAACTGTCAACCTTTCTAAGCATTCCTTTAGCCTCTGCTAATGTGCTGGGCAGGCTTTGCTGCAAATTCTTGCTCTTTTACAGATTAAATACAGAAATGCTTTTTCAGTTTGAAATAAGCACTAAATGTTAGTGGGCTCTTATTGCAATCTAATGTTTAGAAAAGTCCTGTTGATGTTAATGATGATCATGATAATAGTTATAATGATAATTATTGTTATTACTTTTATCTCATAGTTACTACACTGAATATGGGCTTAAGGTGTGATGCAGTGTACATTTCTCGATCTGTTGCTGGATTGATGACGTTCAGAAGAATGGTTATTGTGGCGCCAAATGTTTAGAAAATACAAATGCATTGTGACACAGAGGTGATGCAATAACTTTTATTGGACCAACATATGTCTTGCAACTGCTTAAGCTTTCAGGCTAACAGTAGTCCTTTATTTTGAGTTATTAACTTCCTGATGTTAGATTCAGTGCTTAAATATTTACTTGTGCTGAAGAAGGGAAGTACATCTAGCCGCAAGTGTATACATACCTCTCAAGTGTACCTCATTACGAGGAATGTACCTCATTTGGGGTCTTAAAAAGTTCACTTTCCTCGAAGTTCCTCAAAGTTCCACATTGAATGACTCTGTCACACATTCAGTGTTAGCCATTGTTTTAAGTGAAATGCATTGTAAATCGAAATGAATCATATTAATTCATTAAAAGATCTTCTTTATAAGTAAAACCAGCATATTTAAACCATCCTATGACCTTCCTAGTTGGAGTTGTTAGTAAGCCATTAGTATGTGTTCCACATTTTGCCCATTTGTACCACATTATGAGGGCTAGTGTTCCTCATTTTGAAGATGGAAGGTTGAGAGCTATGAGTGTATATTTAAACACAATATCTAACATCTGTAACATAAGAAATCCTAATGAACAACTTCTGTTAACTTAAAAGCATGAGTAATTGCAAAACCTAAGCTGGCCTAAAGAAATTAATTATATCACCTTTATGTTCCAGTGCCTTTGTGTTTTCTGTTGGTGGATAAGCACTGCATTTCTAATTTTTTTCCACCAAATCTTTAGAGACACTGCATCTTTAATAACAGATGGCATTAGAGCTGTGTCACTGTGCTGCATATCCAACATTTCAGGCTCTGGCTAGATCATTTAGACATTGTTCATATATAGTGTGCACTGTGAAGGAGACAGCATCCAACACTAGAGACCAGCAAACTCCGACTTGATTTTATTTGTTGGTACAACAGAGCAACAAGCTTCTGCCTATCCCACACAGCTGCAGGAAGTGTGACAGAGCCCAGCAAACAGGCTAACAGATAAACCAATGTAGATGTGCACAGCAAATTGGCAACCCTGTTCGTTGTATACATGTGGAATAAATTTTGTAGATAGGAAGAGAGATACAGTGGAAAAACAAACAGAGGTAAACATAGAAGAGTAACCATAATAAATAAACTGAGTGGGGTAGAAAGGATAATTGTTGGGGGCAGAGTTCCATTTTTATGGTCAAAATGTAAGGGTAAATAAGGAAGTTACCAAGGAAAGGCTATGGGTGGGATAGAGAAAGAAAGTCTGGAAACAGGCATGGACAACAAATGCTGAAGAGACAGAAAAAGACAGGAGCAGTATACACACAAAAGATTTGTATGAACGTGAATGAACACAAATACAGATACATAGTGTGGACAGTTGGTGATGGGAAGTCTTGGACAATGAATGAGGAATCAGGAGTGACAAAGAAGGGAGGGAACACAACAGGAAGGGAATATGGTAGATTTCTGGCATATTTGGGTGCCAGACTGGCCCAGACAGAAGCAAATCCTAGCATCATTCTCAGGGATGGCCAGTGTTATGGGATGGATGCTCTTATAGAGACCTGATGGGTGGGGTTTGCTTGTCACACAGCTTTCCTTGTTGAACTACAAGGAACTCCATGATGCTGATGCTGATGTTGGCCTCCAGAAGACAATCCACCCCAGTCACACATTTCATGCCAGGATAATATGAGAGATGCCTCTGATTTCCATTAGAAAAGGACACATCATGACCAGCACCTCAAGAGAAGTAGACAGGAACAGCAATAGTAATTATTCCAAGTCACTTCCGTCAGAGACATCATTGCACCTTCCTAAGAGACAGGCCAGGTGAGCACTGTAATCCCAGCACAAGATGCAGTGACTAGCAGAGACCAACATGAGTGCATGTGGTCATTCCACAGTTCCACAAGACCTACACAAGTACAACACAATAGGGTAAGTGCAATTAACTGTTGACAAAACACCTCTTCAAATCATAGCTAGCTACAGACCCCTAACCATGACTCAGGATGCCCACTCCACATATCTGGGCTTATTTGAATCCATCAAGATTCAACCCTCTACCCTGATCCTACGTGACTTTAACTACCCAACCATAGAGTGGAAGACCTATACTAGCGCAAACATGAATGCCCAGAGATTCCTTGACTTCATCAGTGCCAATGCATTAGATCAGCTGGTCAACACCCCACTAGAGCTGAAAATATCCTGGACCTGGTACTAACCAACATGAGTAACCACTGTAGCACCCCTGCAGTGTCATCTTCCTTGGTAAGATCCAACCATAAAGCAATCACGTTCAAAGTCACCATCTCCCCAGACCTACTCACCCCCTTGCCAAGGTCAAACAAAAACACTTTTCCAGAGCTGACTACAATCAGCTGAGCGCAGGTAAAAGCACCTTCACAGCCACCATCCCTTCAGTTGGAACTAGCATTAATGTCCAAGCATACACCAAAAAACTATATGAGCACCTACATAGCTATATGGACTCAGCAATACCTGACAGGACCAAATCATCTTCCTCAAAGAAGAGTAAACCTGTCTGGTGAACAGCAGCAATAAACAAACTCTATATTAAAGGATATAATTGCTGTCCAGGTCCAATAAGGAGCAGGTGCTGAGTTGGAAGCAATCTCTTCTTTGTCTGAACAAGCAAATAAGGTCTTCTGGTGGAATCCTCTTAAGCTAACTTTGAGTCCAAATTGGCCACATCCACTAAGAACAATCACAAGACCTTCTTCACATATGTCTGCAATCTCAAAGGTAACACCCAAATCTATTCTGAAGTGGTGGTCAAGACCACGACATACACAAATGCCGTAAATATAGACAACCTGCTGGCAGATAGGTCCAGTGAAAACTTCACCCCCCCAGGACATTCCCAACACCTGAACTCCTTCCTTAATCACCATGGAGCAAGTCTTTAATGCCCTCTCAAAAGCAAAAAATACAGTCTCCATGGCACCCAACAACATCCCTGGCTGCATCCTACATGAACTTAGCCATGAGCCCTCAGCTCCATTAGGCAGCCTATTCAACCTAAGCCTGAGCACTGGCTTCATCCAACCAAATACAGGACAGCTACTGTCATCCCTGTACACAAAGTCCAGTGAGCTAGGCAATTATAGGCCCATCAGCCTAACTAGCCTGATCTGCAAGGCCATGGAAGGCATTATCATGGACCTCATAAAAAAGGACATTGGCAATTTCCAAACACTTGACCCCACACAGTTTGGTTTTGTCAAAGGGAGAGCATGCATATTAAACTTGGTCAACTTCTTTGAAACAGTCATCAAAACCATGGACGAGAGGAACACGGTGCACACCACCTACCTTGACCTAGCCAAAGCCTTTCAACACTATTGAATAATATTCTCATCTGAATTAACAAGGAAATTATTACCACCACGTTGTGCCAATATGTGCTCCAAACACCTCCTCTTCACCAGATATAAAGTTTCCGTAAAATGCAAAACAAACGGCTACTTTTTCAAGTCAATAATACACTTCCCAGCTGAGGATTACGTAAAACATTCACCCGCTTTATTGAAATTAAAAGTAACGCTAACAACAACAGATGTGCGTTACTTGAATACGGACTGAACGAACATAATACTGAATAAAAACACTAATTTCTGCTGTAACAAAGACACTGTGCCAGTTTAGAACATCACAAAAAACATGGCTTGTACTACTCCAGGTTAAGCGCTTTCACGCGTCATATACGGGCTTCATCAGAACACCATATTGATGACCCAGGAGTCTTAAATAACTTCAAGAGCGCCAAATTCTTCTAATTCAAAAGAATCAGGGTTTGCACTATTTAAAGTGACAGTAACCCGACTTCCTTAAATCGCCGTGTTTGTAAACTGTACATCTATTGCATAATATCTCCCTAACTTATACATAATATATCCATAAACATAAATGCTGTAAAAATATATATGTATATAATAAATATAAAACTATCTACAATAATAATAATAAATAACAACACTGCTAGCTAAACACTACGCTGTAAATATAAAATTGCAGCGTTCATTCAATTTCTAGTTTATAGTCTAATCTCTTATACAAATAATATAAAACATAAAATGTTAAAACTACTGTATATGTGAGAGCAATTCCACTCCATGTGTATAAGTTCCATGTTCTATACCTGCCCTTTCCCTTCCTTAATTTCATTCATAATAATCAGTTGAGGTTCATAGGTTCATAGGTTCATAGGTTCATACTAGGCTATCTGCCCGAGGGCATTTATAAGCCTAGCCCATAGTTTGTGGCTTACGCCACCTTTAGTTGGAGAAACTATGCCCATTATTTTGCTGTGCCTCTGTCGAGCAGTGACACTGAGGTAACCCCTGGGGTGTATCTGCGATCTCCCATCCATTGGTCAAGATTCCTCTTGAACAAGGCCAGCGAGGTGCTCTGCCTCACATAAACCGGGATTTTGTTCCACAGCATAGGCAGTCTTTGGGTGATGAATCTATCCCTCCAGCACGTCCTATTAATAACCGTGTCGAGGTTTAAGTCTCCCGCCCTTGTGGCACTGAGGGATCTAGATTTTTTGAGATGAAGCATGTTCATCAAATCTGGGTTTGACATGGCCTTGTATGTCAGGCATAGGTCACCTCTGAGCAAGCGGTAAGCAACTGAATATAACTGGAGTTCTTTCAGTCGGGCAGCATAAGACAGATTTTTGAGACCCTTTATCCTTTTGGTGAGGAACGTTTGTGGCCTCTCCAGCTGCTGCAAGTGTCGGGTCAGATACATTCGAATGGGGCATTGTACTCGATCATTGGTCTGATGAGTGATGAGTATAGGAGACTATGACTTCCCTTGATCTAGATGTGAATCCCTTCATGATAAGGTGGGCAATGTAGAAGGTCTTCCTAACTACTTTAGCAATATGAGTGTCGAATGAAAGGCTACTATCAACCTGGGTTTCCAGGTCCCTAATAACTTCTTCTGTGTTCAGGGGATTGCCACCTATATGGTAGCTAGGGGTAACCTTATTTTTCCCGAAGGGTATGACTATGCATTTCTTGGCATTTAACTTTAGGCCATGGCTCTGGCACCAGTTATCCGTTTCTGTGAGACCCTTCTGAAGGATATCTGTGTCGGATGTGTTTTCAACTACGCCCAGTTTGCAGTCATCTGCAAACTTTGTCAGCCATAACCCTCCTGTGTTTGCTTGTACTTCAGAAAAGTAGATGCCAAACAAGAGTGGGCCTAGGACTGAGCCCTGTGGGACACCACTTGTGACAGGCTTTGAGTCTGACATGGCGCCAGCAACTCTGACCCTGTGGGTTCTGTCACTCAGCCAGTTTGCAACCCATTTTGTAATGTATGGGTTTACATTTAAGTTGATGAGTTTTTCAATGATACCCGAGTGAGGTATTGTATCAAAAGCCTTCGCCAGGTCTAGGTAGGCTGTATGGACTGCCTTTCCCTCGTCAATGGCCTTGGTGACTGGTTCGAAAAAGTCAACCAAGTTTAGAAGGCATGATCTGCCTTTGACAAAGCCAAACTGGGTTGGATCCAAAGTCTGCAAGTTCCCTATGTCTTTATTTATGAGATCCATTATGATCCTCTCCATGGCTTTGCAGATAAGGCTTGTCAAGCTAATGGGACGGTAATTTCCAGGGTCGGTGGAGGCACCGCCTTTGTGGAGTGGGACCACAGTCGCTGTGCACCACTCCTGACGTATCCGGAGGTGAGACTAAGATTAAACAGCTGTCCTAACTGTGGGTTTAATTCCTCGTTGAGTTCATGGAGCACACAGCCGGGGACACCATCAGGTCCCATGGATGCTGTGTTCTTTGCCTTGGAGAGAGCAATTCTCACCTGGGCATTAGAGATGTTTGGGGGGCTACAATCATTTGGTATAGATATCTCTCCTTTAGGGGGGGAGAAGTTTGCACTGAACCTTTCAGCCAGTATGTTGGCAATGTCTGTAGGATCAGTAATCTTCACATCATTTTGAACTAATTCTGAGCATATCTGGGAGTTTCCTCCTAGGTTTCTGACATAGCTAAAGAATGCCTTATGGTTGTCTTTAGAGTCCTTAGCTATTTTTTCTCAAAATTAGCTTTGGATGATTTTATGAGAGCTCTTAGCTTTTTACTTATAGTGATCAGCGGTGTCTTACCTTTTAAGGATTTTGCTCTATCTTGTAGTAGCTTTCTCCTTTTGTTGTAGAGTTTGTTTATGGCTGGGGTCCACCAGACTGGACGCTTGCCTTTGGTACAAAGAGTCTTTGTTTTGCTTGGGATTGCCT
Organism: Protopterus annectens; assembly: GCF_019279795.1. Classification (NCBI taxonomy): domain Eukaryota; kingdom Metazoa; phylum Chordata; order Ceratodontiformes; family Protopteridae; genus Protopterus; species Protopterus annectens. The sequence continues at coordinate 493,191,411 of NC_056736.1, read as the reverse complement.
GATCCATGCAGCCCTGCAGGTGCTGGTAGAAGGCATTTGTAAGTGATTCAGCGGTTTGAGTAATGTTAACCGCCGGCTCAGGGGCCTTAAAGGAGACCACACTAGTCTTTAGAAGTGTGAAGTCGGCTTTCGAGAAGTTCTTTACTGTGGTCTTTTTCATTTCGGGTGGGGGCGGGATGAGGACCTCCAGCGAGATTAGTTTGTGATCAGATCTCACCAGTGAGGGGTATACTTCCGGTGTTGAACATTGTGCTCCCATGTTCGTGATGATGAGATCAAGTATGTTTTCTCCTCTTGTGGGGATGGTGACTAGTTGTTCCATGGCATTTGAGTTTATGAATTCCAGGAACTTTTGGGCTAGAGTGTTTGGGCTTGACCTTACAATGCAGTGTGGACTCAACTTGTATATATACAATATAAAATAAAAAACATATAATGTGTAGTGTCTTAGATGAAAATTAATGGATGAAAATTAAACGTAACTGGTATCTGTTGTTGTTAGCATTACTTTTAATTTTAATAAAGCGGGTGAATGTTTTACATAATCCTCGGCTGGGAAGTGTATTATTGACTTGAAAAAGTAGCCGTTTGTTTTGCATTTTACGGAAACTTTATATCTGGTGAAGAGGAGGTGTTTGGAGCACTTATTGGCACAATGTGGTGGTAATAATTTCCTTCGACACTATTGCCCACTCAGATATAATAGATAAACTCTCCCAGCTAGGCATCAACCTGTATACTACCAGATGGGTAGCTAACTGGCTCACTGATAGAACCCACAGTCAAAATAGGGGAAGCCTCCTCTAGTAGGAGACCGATAATGAGTGTTGTAAACCAAGGATCGGTCTTGGGGCATCTACTGTTTGGGATATACTTTTCTGAGGTGCAAGCCAAAACCAGTGGTCTGTGGCTGACCAAGTTTGCAGATAACTGCAAGCTGGGTGCTATCTTAAATTCCTGTAGTGATGTGAACATCCTCCAAGAGGAACTTACCCAAACTAATGACTGTTTCCAGGAGCAAGGCCATAAACTGAATGCCAAGAAATGCATCATTAGCCCCTTTGGGGAAAATGGCAGCCCCACTAATTATCACATTGATAACAATGTACTAAGCATGCAAGCAGTCATGACGGACTTAGGCACCCAGGTTAATAGCAACCTGACTTTTGAGCAATGCATTGCATTTGTTGTACAGAAGGCTTTTTACATGGCCTACCTCATAAGTAAGGGTATTTCATCCAGGAACAAGAAGGTTATAACATCCCTGTACTCGTTCCTTATCAGAGCCATTATCGAGTACAATGCCCCCTTTGGAATGTACCTTGGCAAGCACATGCAGCAGCTGGAGAGACCACAGAGGTTCCTGAACAGGAAAATCCAGGGTTTCAAACAACTGTACTACATATATAGG
>NC_056736.1:493007500-493185000 GCF_019279795.1 Protopterus annectens | reverse complement strand
CATCCCCTAACCTTTCTATGTATGGTGATATCTGATGCACTGCATGAACACTAAACAGACTGTTCTGCATAGTTGTGGTGCACTGCTGTCTATATCATTTATTCTTTGGCATAACCAAGGACCAGATACTGCCATTGCAGCAACATATTCTTTCCACCTCCGCCTCAGCTATGGGTCTGCTGCCCCCCTTCCTTTATTCACCACCCTGACCTTCTACTGCTTCTTTTGTGAGTTGTATGGGAGGTTATTCCATGATCATCTCATGCTCTATTTCTTTAAACAATACCATGCTATGGAATGTGGAAAATCCAATAATATCGATGGATTATACTGCAGTGTCCTCCTGATGTGTTTAAACATGAGACATTTCCTTTCATTTGTCTGAGGACTTGCTCCACTATTTTTAGAGGTATTCATAGTGTGCTGTATTATAGGCTAGTTTCTGCATTGTCTGAGTATTGTATATTGGGTCACTTACCAAGGCTATGCTGCATATGTAGCATTTTCTGCAACACACAACACATAACACACAGCATATTAACCGTGGCCTACTCCCAGCATGCATAGTACTTGTCAATATAGATGTGTCAATCTTTCATGTGTGTACACCTAATGTCCAGGGGAGGCTGTGGGAAGTTCTGCTACAGGAGCCATTCATAAATGTTAGATATGAGCCATATATGTGAATTGTGTGCACAGCCTGTGTTGCAAAGAGACATAGTAGATATCATTTTCTTATTATTATAGGACACCTGGCAGTTCAAGGAATTAAATCGCTTCTTGTTTATATACCTCTACCAATCTGGACCAGGATAGGGCCTTGATAGCAAAATGGGTGTAGTCTATGGCATGCAGAACTGCAGGAAAACAGACTATCTCTGGTATGATGTTGGTTCTTTCCTCTGGTGCATTTGGGAATCATATGTCCTCCTTCTCATACTACATCAAAATGTTGTGGAAATGATTTTACACTCATGATGTCAATACCTGTGACATCCCTAAAGTGTTACAAATAGATATCTGGAAGGTGAATGCCAGAAACAAAATTGCATCCAGAGAAATAGGTATTCCCTGTATTCCCCTTGATTCCATTTGTGGATAATAAAGTTTAACTGTGTCCTATACAGTATCCCTCCTTACTTAACAATGGTCTACTATCTGTTGTTCAGTCAGGTGGTGTTGTCAGACGTTGTCTCTACTTCTTCTATTAGTACTGCAGCTTCCAGCGCATAGTCCTGAACTACTTCTGCTGCAGTCGCTAACACATCATGTATGCCCCTTATCTTGGCATTCAGAATGACTAAGTGCAGCTGTATAAGAAAGCCTTCTGCACATCTCTAAATATGTATTTTGTCATCACTTTCTTCATTTGTCTATGGCTCATTGTCATGAGTTCCTCATGCACCTGACGTTATACAGTTATAGCATGTTATTTTGAACCTTGTAAAGTTGGATGAACCATGCCTTTGATTTGACGTCAACCCACACATGGATGCAGCTCATGCTAGTTTTTAGTGTGGACTGCACTAAGCCTCTTTGAAGCCCAGACAAGATATTCAAACTTTAAAGCATTATAGTTGCAGGTTTGGCTTTATTTGCCTGAAAGACTCCATAAATACTTAAAAAAGTAAAAGTAAAAAGTCATAGACATTCAGAAGCCATATAGCTGAAACACTTGATGTCCTTAAGATGTCATTTGCATATCTTCCATGGGCTTCTATTACAGGAGTTTCAAGCTATCACACAGTGAATAATCTAGCTTGTCTAGGTTTTCTTGTAGTTTTTACTAATTGGATTTTTCCTGGTGATGATATTCCTAACTAACAGCCTCCTTGGATTTTTTTCTGACTACAATATTCCTAGCTACTACCCTTGACTGTTTATTTAGTATTAGGCACCTAACATTCTATATTTCCATTCTGAACAACGAACCTGTTTATTCTTGGTTGTGCATTTCTCTTTTACCCTTTACTTTAATGTTTTTAAAGGTACTTTCCTCTAATGTTATTTCTTTGTATTTCAAACAACAAGATAGTATATATTTCACAAAGGCTTTTCCATGCTCCAAAACTGTAGGCTGCTTCATTTGTTCATTGTATTGGCAGAATTAGGCAGCAGAATCCACTGACGATATCACACCGCAAGAGCAGGCATTTTTATTTAATACCAATCAGTAGCTTCTACCTTCCTTGAGTGTTATGTCTGAAGTGATATAAATCCGAGAAGTGTGCACTGCTTCTTTGTGTACCCTGCTATAAACCTCTGGGGTTGTACTGTCCATGGTAACTATTATCCCATTAGGTATGGAATATATTATCTTTGACTTCATTAGTCTGGACATTGAAAATCGTTAAACCCAGTCAGTCATCAATTCAGCTTTGTCAAAGGAAGGTTCTGCTTCTTTAACCTCATTAGTTTCTTTGAAAAATATCTGAAGCAGTGAATAGTAGGTATACAGTATATACAGAATATTTAGACCTGGTCAAGGGCTTTGACACTATTCCCTGTGCAGGCATTATTGACAGATTTATAAATCTGAATGCAAATTTGTGGTGGATATCTAAATGATTTTCTGACAGAAACCATGTTACAGTTGCAGCCACTTCTTAAAGCAAGTAAGTTACCGGTGGTGAACCATGCAGCTCAGTTTTGAGCTCTCTCCTATTTATCATATATTTTATTCACCTTCAAACCAGCACTCCTGGCCTGTAGTTAGCTACATTTGCACATGATTGTAAATCTTGTGTTGTTATTCGATCTTCAACTGATTCACAGTTGGTCCAGAATGGGTTAAACCATGTCAAAAATGAATGCAAGAATAATGGTTTCAAATCAAATGTAAAAGTATGTATCATTGCTCATTTTGGTAAACTAAACAGCTTCACCTAACATTTAGGTAATGCACCCCTCCAATCAAACACTTTTGTAAAGGATCTAGATACTCTTGTTGATAATTCCTTATCATTTGAACATTATGTCTCCACAGCGATTTGGAAAGCCTTTTATCTACATTGTCTAACTTCCAAAGGCATATCTATTAGATGCAATGCACTATTTATTCATATCTTATCAAACCCATTATTGAATATAATGCATCTTTTGGCATGTATTTGTCTAAATGTATCACACAACTTGAGAGACTACAGAGATTCATAACTAAGAAGACCAATGACCTCAAAAATCTTAGTTATCAGGGGAGGCTGGCAACCCTTTCTTTATACTCTGTCTCTTACAGACTTCTCCATGGAGATCTGTGTCTAGCCTTTAGAGTAACAAAATATCCAACCTTATTTGATCTCATATTCCTTTGCAGATCTAATGGTTTGTCAAATATTTAGTTAAATAAACTAAACCTTCATCGGCAAATAAATAAGACATGTTGACATAATAGATTCATATCTCAACATATCGCTCACATCTGAAACAAACTTCTACTACATGTTAAGCAGAGTAACGCCCTTACCACTTCAAGGTAAACCTGAATAATTTTATAGGAAGCCTAAAGTCCCCTACCCAATCTATCTTGTCTTGCCTTCCTTGAGGCTGGAGGGGACTTTTGAATAGGTGTTTTATGGCTAGGCTTGAAATGGTCTACAGAGTGATTTCCTGTTAGTTACCAATGAAACTTTCCTACCGCACCCCAATTTACCTGCTTGATGAAAACACTTCATCCTCCACTAGCAGGATGACAAGAAGTACAATAAATTGCATGTGCCCCAAGAAATGTCTCTTAGCAATCAGCCACTTGCATGTTATCCATTAGTCATTTGGCAGCAGATTTTCTGAACAAACAAGGTCAAGAGGCTCTGCTGCTAAGAGTTTTTGCCCTCTGTTACTGGTCCTGTTTGTTATCTAATAATATTTAGGTGTGCTAAAAGTAAATAATGTCTTATTTTCATGACTTATTCACATTTAGAGAAAAGTGAAAGAGTTCTAAATGAAACACTACTCATAGATTTACTGAATAATAGTGAGCACAATTTAAAACAAGTCTGTACAGTTCTGCTGTTTTTAACAGTCCTTTGTGTTTCATTGAAAAGTTTTCAAACAAAATCCCAGTGTGTGTTTCTGTCTGTGCGTGTGTGTGTGTGTGTGTGTGTGTGTGTGTGTGTGTGTGTGTGTGTGCGTGTGTGTGTGAGTGTGTGTGTGTGTGTGTGTGTGTGTGTGTGTGTGTGTGTGTGTGTGTGTGTGTGTGTGTGTATGTGTATGTATACATATACATATATATATATATATATATATATATGTATATATATTTATATATATATATATATATATATATATATATATCTATATCTATATATATGGATCTACTTTTCTTCATCAAAATTTCACTTCTTCGAAAAAGAAAAGTAGATGCCCAATTCAGCGAAAGTGCACTTCAACGAAACTGCACTTTCGCTGAAGTGTAGTCGCCAGATTGGCTGACTACAAAAAAAGAAATATACCAAAAAAAACATTTCTTTTGCCTCCCACCCACTTAAATATATCAACTCTGAAATCACACTACAGTGAAGAAAAGGGAATATTCCTATTCCACGCTGTATTGTGATCTCCGTCGTCGGTTTTCAAAGTTTCAGTACTTTGAACAAGTGGTCTTGACAACTGCGTTTCAAAGTACTAAAACTTTGACCAACCAAATGGCTCCTATGAATATATATATAATATATATATATATATATATATATATATATATATATATATATATATATATCTTACAGTGGCATGACCCATTAAAACTGCACGCAACTGCAGCATGTTTGACTAGCTATTGACAGCGAAAGTTATACATTTGCCTGTTTGACTTTTTTTTTTTTAAATTAATCTTGAAAGCCAAGCTGTACATAATCTATTTGCTGTGAAATCCTAATGAGAAACCCACAACTGTAATGTTTATATAATTGAAGGATTATACCAATGATCATTTCCAAATAAAATAGATTATGAGAACTATAAACAATAATTTACAAAGATGAAGCTCAGAATGTACCATTTGCAAAAGTGATATTACAAGCCACTATGCTAATTAGATTAAAAATGAATCCATGACAGATAAAACTAAAATGTAAGACATAAGTAACTTTATAAATAAAGAAGGATAAGTGAGAAGAAGGAAGCTGTTCTTGATTTGAAACAACACTTTATAACTTGAACCTACCTCTGGCATTCAAAAAGGATTAGAGCAATGTGGAAACCTTATCTCAGAAGAGTTTTGCATCGGGATAAGCTTTTTTTATTCATAGGCTGCACCACTGCTGACGTTTTCCTCTCAAGGCCTCAGTGTAGAGAGCAGTATCCCTGTCAAAGCTGTATGCTAACACAGCTGATCAGGGCAGTGACCATTGCTAATTATCCATGTGAGCTGCAAACAAAATGTTTGGTCGTCCTGAATTATTTGATAGACCAATGCAGACAATTGCTCATCTCTGCAAAATTTTACACTTGAAGGAAAAAATGAATGCTTTCAAAAGTCAGCAGTCACACAGTCACTCTTATGGGAATACTCACAGTGCACCTGAGCCAAGAGAATGGATGTGTGCCACAGTGTGCATGTCTGTGGACGTGTGTATATGTACAGTATCTAAATGGACATGAATGAGACTGAGTGATTGTCTGTGTGTGTGTGTGTGTGTGTGTTTGTGTGTGTGTGTGTGTGTGTGTGTGTGTGTGTGTGTGTGTGTGTGTGTGTGTGTGTGTGTGTGTGTGTGTGTGTGTGTGCGTGTGTGTGCGTATGTGTGCGTGTGTGTGTGTGTGTGTGTGTGTGTGTGTGTGTGTGTGTGTGTGTGTCTTTGCCTTGGTCATCACATATACAGGATTAGGAAGAGGATAATAAATCTATATGTATGCATATATTGCATGTGTATGTGAAGGGGGAGGTGTCTTCCTGTGTGGTCAAATTACCGGTTTAAAAAGGGGATGCCAAGGTGTGTGTCTATGTGTGTGTGGGCATTCCCATCAGATCATAGAATGGCCATAATGTTGAACCGCATATGGCCGAGATGAAAACATTGTTTCTTTAAAACATCAAACTGTTTGCAGGGAGATCGCCTTAGGGAAAAATTCCCATTCACTTCAATTTAAGTGCGATCTCGGAGTTGGTATATCTAAGTAGCAGGGGGTTGTGGGGGTGCATTTTTTTTTTTTTACTTTCGGGCTTGATGTTGTGAAGAAACGATGTTTATGTTTCAGCCTTATGCGTGTCACCGTTATGGACATTCGAATATATGAAGAAGACCCATTTGTGGAATGCCATGGAGGGGGATACCTTTGCTAACACAGTGCATGGGTTGCTAAGGAAACACTAGCGTTGTTACAACTGACAGTGCAGTGTTTGAGTCAGAGGCATTGCAGCTAACTAATGAAGTCTTTCTCATTCTGGCTATATCATGTCAATAAATTAGAATTTCTTTCTGTCATGCTAACTGACCGATCCACTTTGTGTGATTAGAGAAGGTGAAGAGAAATGCTTTGATTTGTAGTGCATGTCATTTATTACTTGTTAGTGAAATAACTTTAGGGTTTAGAGTCGCTAATAGCATTTATGAGCCGATACCAAAATTATGTGACTACATCTATTTTCTCTTAATGAGTATTCAAACAAGTGTTTCTCAGGGATATGTCTGATAATGAATAGAAACTTCTATACTTTATCAAAGTGTGTAACCCAGTTCATATTGTCAAGTATTTTTTTTCCATTTTGGGACTGATATATTATTTGCAAGTGTACGATCTAATGTTACCAATTAGCAGTAGACACACTGTAACCCAGATGTTTGTAAGCATATTTAAGATGTATGAGATCTGCTCACTATATCCTAACCAGTACTGCAATTGGGAGAAATTGATGGAAGAATCTGAGAATAGTCCTTACCAGTATAAGTAGATATGCAGGTGGTGTATTGTTGCTTCACTATGTTAGCGAGTCAGTAATACTGCAGGTATCAAAGGGCATGATATGATGGAGGACTATGCTTAAGTCTAATCTGTTAGAAAAACATGGTCTTAGTATGTTGAGAAAGCTTATCAGCATTTGATTCATTTTCCTTCAAAACAGACTGCACAGAACTGTTGTTTCTATGGCAACTGACCTGATATATGTGTACTGCAGAGAAACACTCTGAAGTAAACCACCTTCAGGAATGATTTTTTTTCTGAACTATTTAATACCAAAGACTCTAAAAATGCCATATTAACATAACAAATGACTGCTTAAAACTGAACAATCTTTCAGTGATAGTCATAGTTACCATTTCTGTTTGAAATGCAATGCCTTTTAGATTTAGTTTATGAGGTCTTTCTCATTTCTGGAGCACTGAATAAATAGATTTTGCTGTTTAGAGTAGTGTTATAGCTAAGTAAAGCTCTATTCTTCAGCTACAATATTTTTATGGCCTTGAAAGCTAACGCATGGCAAGGAACCGGGTTAATATTTATTTGTAAAATGCCATTCAAATGAAGTCTCATAGTACAGCACACAGAAAAATAAAATAAAACCATTAAAACATACATCCAAAAAACACATACAAAATCTTTAAACCGCATAATATCAGAAGTCTGACAGGAGTGAAATGGAGTGGGCTAGGCAAATGAAATCAAATATTCAAGTAGGTTCAGTTAAAAGTTAAGCACTCTGGGTTTTCATTGCCAAATAATTTTTTTAAAGTTGACTTCAAAGCATCACCGAGATGGAACTTCATTAAAACTCAGAACAGCAGCAGTAAGGGAAAACAAAGACAGATGTGGAATGCTCTGTGAATCTAATATTTCTTAGTGTCTGCAGTATTTCTATAGAAGTGAAGTGGAGCTCTTAATATAGTTGTCAAGGATATACGAGGCCATACAGTTAGATTAACTGCAAAAGTATTAGGTATGCTACAAGTGTGGTTTTGTTACTTATTCTTTGGGTCTATAGTGGTATTATATACTAGTTCCAGTGAAATATCCTGCAAACACAAGATTGGGAGTTGCATGTATAACTTTGTATTCCATGTATAGGTCAAGCCCCCACATACACAGAATAGGGACGTTACACTTCCACTGCCCCACTATATATTATAATCAACATGAAGGCCATCATTTGCTTGAGAAAAGACAAATGCTTTGTTGCTTAGCAAAGTGCGTATCTGCTTTTCTAATTCCTCTGGCAACATCAGAAAGAGAAAGCAGGCTTTTCAAAACAGTACATTAAACATGTGTTATTTAACATGAACCAGAAGGCTTATACCCTAACTATAACCAGATACTAGAAAAATTCAAATAGCAGCATGGGTACATGACAGCATAAATAGAGATTATTGTCATGCTTATCTTGAGGGACAAAAGAATAAAGGAACACATACACTCAAGGTTCACTCATGCAATTTGATTTCCATGATAGAAACCAGGGAAAAGCTTTGGATTGCTATCCGAGGATGGGTGGTGAGTCCTGCTAATGTCAGTCCTTTATGGGAGTGGGGTGTGCTTCAACCCTGATGCCGATTGCGGATTACACCCTTGGGGTTTACTCGGTATGTATAGGACAGAGGAGGGGAAATACCTTAGTAGATGTATAATGCTGCCCCAGGATACTTTGATCATCTAGCTAGCACACATCCATGACCAGACCAAGTTCAGGGTATGTGTGAGGGATCAGTAGATCCAGTAATTGAAGACAGGCACTGTGAGCAATTGATGATTAGCTGTGAGGAATCCAAAAATAGCTATAAAATAGGTTATATGAACCCTTGTACTCTAAATACGCATATAATCATCTAGTTTTTTTGTAAACTGTTGCTGTAAAAAATACCTCCAGTGCAGATCATACATGGACAAACCTTGTATCCAAGTTAGTACACAGCTGCAGCATTTGGCATGAGTTGATGATACTTAACAATGGCTCCCAAGAGCCTGCGAAAAGTAGGATGCTATAGGCTAAATGTGAAAAGCTAAAAAATACAGATTACTTAATGAACATGCCATTATGCAAAAAGACACATACAGTAGTTCAGTCAGCATTTCTTGATAATAAATAGATGAGTTTACAGAATCTGACACTTGGTCTTTCAGTGTTAGATGAACATGTATAAGCGGACTGACATTTCACTTCCAACCTTTAGAGCTCATTCTAGCTTATCACATATCTACATGCAAGAAAGATTCAAAAGGGGCAGGATATTCAAATGCTTAATGGATCAAATATCAGATCAATATTGACAGGGTTTATTTTCAGCTTGTTTGCATTTCTCCATTCCAAAACCCTGCCATCATTATGTCTTTTTGGCTAGAACTGATCTAATTCATTTTGTAGTTTGGTAAATGATTACAATGGTAGTCTCAGCTCTCAAGTGTTTACATAACTTGATTTTGTAGATCCCTCACTTTTCTTCATACAAGTGTCCTGTCTCTCATAACATTGTTGATTTTGTGGCAAATCGTTGATGATTACACTTAGTCAGTAATATCGGATGTTACAGCTTCATATTTCTTATTGTTCCAAAACCCTATATACTACAAAAACCTGCCACAGTATTAACTTCAAAGTGAATTAGAGCAATATTTAAAAACTGTCCCTGAATTTGGAGGATCTGTATCACATAGTCGAAGTCTTATAACTTCGAACACGTAATGTTTGAACCATTATGTTCGAAGTTACAAGACTTCGACTATGGATAAAAAAACAAAAATAATGGAAAACAAAATAAACTGTTTTAAGCAGGGGGGGCAACTCCAAGTTCTCATCCCATTGAGCAAAATGGAAACCGACGCTTATGGAGATTTCAGTTCAAATGCTCAAACTTTTACAAATTTGAACTTATGGTCTCGACCATATGAGGTTCAAATTTGTAAAAGTTCGACTATGTGATATGAACCTGATTTTGGACCTTTGTCCAGCTTCTTGATCAAGTTAGTTGAGAGGTATGTCAGCCTGAAAAAAAAAAACAGCACTGTACTGCACTGCAGTGAAGTGCAAAGAATTCACAAGAAAATACATGCAAAATAAAGAATCTGCAGACTGGGAAAAAAAGTGTAGTAATTGTGTCCCTGTTTAATAAAAAGGTTTTATCAAAACAAGAAATCTCATTACAAAATGATCTAAAAAGATACACATCCAGGTCACATGTTCTAAGACTAACGAATTACATTCAAACTGTCACAATTTTGCTACCTTGAATTTTAAAACACATTTAGGATAATAGGATCTTAGGATTATGGAAGATTACTAGGCTATCAAACTGGAGGTCATTTTAAGCCTAGTCTTTGCAGCACAATGTAATACTATAGAGGTACTAGTCAATACCCAATACATTTAGTGATGATTAACCATGTCAAGGAGGGTTGTTGGCACTATCCCCATTAAGAATTTATGGTGCCCCATTCACTCATTCAGGTTCCTCTTGAACAGTGTCCTAGAGGTGTTCTGTTTCACATGAATTGGTAGACTGTTCCAAAGATGTAACAGTCGCTGGGAGATAAATTTGTCCCTCCAGCATGTCCTTTTTAAGTCCCAGACCATATTCAAGTCCCTGGAACAGGTAGCTCTAGACCCATTTGATTTATGGATATGCAGTAAGTTCATTATATTTGGGTCTTGGGTTGCTCTACAGGGCAAGCATAAGTCTCCCCTAAGAAGTCGACATGATACAGAGTATAGTGACAGCGAATTTAGCCAGTCCATGTAAGGCACATGCTGGAGGGCCTTGATCTTCTTTGTTAGAAACCTCTGAAGTCCCTCTAATTGCTGTAGATGTGGGTGTTATACTCAATTATGGGCTGAATAAGTGCTGAGTATGGGGGGCTATAACTTGTTTTGCTCTCAAAGTGATGCCTTTACTAATCAAGTGAGCTACATGGAAAGCTTTCCTCACAATGGTAGACAAGCGGTCGTCGAAGTAAAGGTTGCAGTCAACCTGTGACCCTACTTCCCTTCGGACTTTTAGGGTACTTAGGGTATTGTTACTGATTTGATACTGTGAAGGGACATTGTCTGTCAAGGGAATGATGATGCATTTCTTTGCATTCAGTTTGAGACCATGACTAATACACCAGATGTTGGTCTGTGTGAGACCATCCTGGAGTATACTGACATCATTTGGAGATTCAGTGATTACACTTGGTTTGCAGTTGTCTGCAAACTTGGTCAGCCACAACTCTTTCCTGAACGTCTGAGAAGTACATATCAAGCAGTAGGGGACCCAGCACTGACACCTTTGACAGCCTGCTGGTAACAGGTCAGCTGGTTGATGTTGAGTTTATAGTCTCATTGAAGCCAGCAAAAAACAACTTTGCCAAACTGATACAGTTACTGGAAAGTTTGCATAATGCATATTTTTAGATTATTCTGTAGCTAGCATATGTTTATATATCCAATATGAGACCACAATCTGGACATTCTGCAAAACCTCTGTACAGTTGAGAGGTATGGTGGCAAGACATAAAAGTCCACAGCTATTAAAAGTATAATGGTGTTTAACTCTATTTCGTTTGTCATAATTTTTCCTGCATCTATACAGGGCACTGCTAAATCCAAATTTTCAGAGACAGAGAAATCTATCTAAACAATAAATAGTCTACAGGACAATGAAAAAAATCACACTTAAAGCCTTATTGTGTGATTTCCACCTCCACAAAGAGTATGGCCAGTAGCTTAGTCTCTCAAAATTCTACACTGGATGTATTCCTTTCTGACATATATTTCTGTGAAGTCAAAGTCAGCACCAAGTGCCTCTGTCTTCCCAAGTTTGCAGAAGATTGCAAACTAGTTGCAGTCATAGAATCACCCAGCACAATAAAATCATTCAAGAAGAGCTGACTCAGACAAATAACTGGTGTCAGAGCAATGGCCTAACACTCATTTCCAAGAAACACATAATGCTATCCTTTGGAAAGTACACTACCACTGGAAACTACCAAACTGATAATAACCCTGAAGCTTAGTCCCAGTAGTCATGGATTTCAGGATGCATTTAGACAGTAGCCTTGCCTTCTACAATCATGTGCCTATGGCAGTAAGGAAATTGTCTGTGCTGCTCAACATATAAGCAAGGTTATGTCATCTAGGTCCAAGGGCGTAATTGTTCCACTCTGTTTTACACTCATCAGACCTAGCACTGAGTACAACCATTCCATCAGTATGTACCTGACCAGGCACATGTAACAACTGGAATGTTCACAGGCTTTCCTCACTGAAAGAATACACGGCATATGTAACCTCTCCTAAGTGGATTGCCTCAAAGCTCTACCCCTGGACCTAGTCTCCTACAGACTGTTGAAGGACAATCTATGTTTAACATGCAAGGCATCCTTGGATCCCACTCATATGGCTCTTCTGTATATCAACCACAATATCATAATCACCTGATCTATGGACTTAAGCCTTTCTTGTGACTTAAATAGAACTTGTTGGAGGGACAGGTATGTGTCTCAGAGACTACACCTTTATAGAGGCTTCCAGTCCTTGTGAAGCAGAGTTCTTCCCTAAACCAATTCAAGCACAACTTGGACCACTGGATAGAGAATCAAAAATTCACTCTTGTTCTGGCATCTACATCTCTGATAAACAGAGATAGCCTACAAATGCTTAACCACCCAAGCATAGCCTACATATACCCTTCAAATAACATTGTGATACCAACACTTGGCAGATACATTTAGGATGCAAGGCTAGGCTTAAAAAAGCCTCTCTGGTCATTAACCTAGTATATACAATTATAGATGACAGGCAGAAATTTGATATTCACATTTCCCTGGCAATTAAAAAAGTCCATGCCAAACTTGGATCTCTCTACCGTGCAAAACCTTTCCTGGCAAATCAAGCCAGGCTAGCCACAGCTAGATCTCAACTTCTATCTGCCTTACTCTACTGTTCACACATATTTACAAACCTCCACAAAATTGACCTAAACAACCTATAATCCTGCTATAATAAAATTGCAAAATTTGCCAGCAATCATCCCTATAAATCTCATCACTGTCCTGCTCTCCAGCAACTGAATAGGCTTGAGCTTCCCAGCCTGTTAACACTAAACCAGCACATCTTTACATACCAAATCATTCACAACCCCAACCTATACCCCTCACTTTCCTCCCTAGTTCAACTTCAAGTCAATACAAGGTCCTTTAGATCTTTAGACAAACTAATGCTAAAAGTAACCCAGTCGCTCAACTTCCATGGTGACTGTCTCTACTCTAATAAAATAGCTAAGACCTGGAATGCTCAACCCCAGCACATTCAAACCACTCCCAACTACTCTTCCTTTAAAACAAAAACAAGAGAACACCTGAAATCCAGCTGGATCTGCTCTTGCTGTTCTCCTGGATAATCAAGCCTCCCTCCCAAATTACTTTTCTCTTTCCTCTCTCAAAGGATCTTTAACTCTGGCTCTAGACCATTTTAGAATTTGTAACTCTAGCCCAGTTTAGAATTTGTAGCTACTTGGTAAACAATGTATACTTTAAGTGTGCTATAACTGATTACACCATCGATGTTTCTCTGTCGAGCAATTTCACTCGATATCTCATTATCTACAATGCTGCTTTCAACATAATTTTTTTTTTTTGACAAATTTTTTATCTCTGGTCTTCTGGAATATTCATATATAAGTTTTGTATTAAGTGTATTATTATATATATGTAATTTTATGATTTTTATGACTTTACGAATTTGTTTTATGTTTACAATGCTATTCTGTGTGGAGCTTTTCTCCTAGGGTGTCCGTTGAAAACGGGCCCCATTGGCCCAGTCAGACACTACCCGGTTAACAAATGTAAATAAATAAATAAATATATCTATGAACTTATGATTCTATGATCAGTCTATGAGCTAGTGGATATATACTTAACATTACTTTCAAAACTCACATGCAAAGGTTAAAGCCCTTCTCAAATCAGAAGTTTCATTATTCATTCTTTTTTCTGTCAAGTATAGTTTAAGTTTAACAGTTTTTTATAACTAAAGTAAGATTTATCACCACAAACTTCAGTACTTCATCATTTCTTAGGAATAGTTTCTAGATGTCACTTAAAATGTATCTTTAAGTTCTAGCTATTTATTGGAATTTCTATGCCAAAAGAGATCTTTATCCATCTTTTAAATCTGTCTTAATCCTCTTAGAAATGTGTGATACTTAATGCAGACATGTACTGTGTCTACCTTTTTTTAATTTTTCCTTCAAAAAATGTGTTCTTTGATGGCTACGTGATATTATCTGTCTAAAATAATTTATTTCAGAATGTTTAGTTCATTGATAAATGCTGTTAATCCTGATACACTTACAGTGTGCCTTGTAATAATACTATGTCTGATATACATAGGCAGGCAATTCAGCCTATAAATATTTGTTGTTGAAGATGGGTTTTCTGTAGATTGTATACTGTAATGTTCTGATTACAATAGTCTTAACGATGTTTACATCTAAAATATTGGGTTGCCATAATTTCCTTCACCCAACATCAATAAGTAAGTTGCAGATTTGTTAATATGTGCCACAAATGTTATCAAATCTTTCTCACTACCTTCCAAGAGGAAAACTAAATAATCTATATATCTAAGATACAGCTGGATATTGTTTTTGAATGGTCTATTATGAACTAATTAATTTTCTTATGAAATTTGAAATTAATACCACGTTCATAAAAGAGGAAGCTATAGCTGCCCCCACTAACTCTTCAAACTTGAAGGTAAAATCTATGATTATACCAAAAATAATTATTAATTAACACAATATCTATTCGTTCACAAATCATATCTGGTTTAAACTCCATACCCTCCTTCAAAAGCTTACATAAAACATACCTCTTTACCAACCATCTATGCACCGGTAATTAACCTCCTGAAGCCTCGTTTACTTACTATTTCTACACCCCATCTGTCCTAGACAACACAAACAACACCATCTAACTATACCTATGCATGTGTGAGCAATAACCTATATATGAGTGTATATACGTGTGTGTGTGTGTGTGTGTGTGTGTGTGTGTGTGTGTGTGTGTGTGTGTGTGTGCATGTGTATATGTATGTGTGTGTGTGTGTGTGTGTGTGTGTGTGTGTGTGTGTGTGTGTGTGTGTGTGTGTGTATATATATATTTATATATATATATATATGTGTGTGTGTATATATATATATATATATATATATATATATTATATTATATTATATATATATATATATATATATATATATATATATATATATATATATATATATATATATATATATATATATATATATATATATTATATTATATATATCTTTATATATATATATATATATATATATATAGATATAAAGTGTGCGTGTATGTATGTGTATGCATATATATGTATGTATACTCTTGCATGTATATTTGTTTGAATGTATATATGGAAAACTTAAACATTTATATACTCTTATTCAATTGTGAAATATCTTGCAGCGCTCTACCAGGTTCTTATCTACTCTCATTGTATATTCTGTACACTTGCATTTTCAACCAAAAGAGGGAATATCCTCTTATTGTACACCAATGGCTGTAAAGTCTACAATCTGTATGCTACTACTCTGTAATGTCTCTTTTGTAAATTTTCCTTCTCTCTGTAAACTTCTGGAGTTTTTCTCCCTAGGACTCTGCTGAAAACTGACACTTGTTGTCCAGATGGACTATCCTAGCAAAATAAATAAATAATACTGACAAAATCCCATAACTCTTGGAGTGGGGGTGGCATAAGCTAACTAGGTAGTTATCGGATTCAGTGGATTTCCCTACAGAGGATAACACAGATAGTAGGGGAGAGACCAAGATTCTCATATAAAAATACTAAATCTTTGAAGTGACTATTATGTTATGAGAATAATAGTAGAGATTTGGTTAAATCTGATAGAAAAGGGACGTTACCATGCAGGAATTGCAATCATTGTAGTTTTATGTCTAATATGAATAATTTTAGACATCCTGACACTACACAAATATATGATTTTAATTTCTATGCAGACTGTAAATCACGTGATGTGGTGTATGTTGCTGTATGCCAACTATGCTCATGTTTTTATGTGGGAAAAACCAACAGTAGTTTAAGGGAACGAGTTAGGGAGCATATTTATGCTATTAACAAAGAAAATGAAACAAATGCCCTAGCTTGTCATGTATTGCAAAAAGGCACTCAACACACTTTTAAGTTTACTGTACTTGAGTTAATAAAGAAGTCTAACAGATTGGGAAACATTAAGAATTATACTGAAGAAAGAGAGAATAAATGGATAATAAGACTACAAAGTTTTAAGGGGCATGGTCTAAATGAAAGGGTCACTCTAAAACCCTTCTTAGCTGCCCGTTCTTATAAGCATTAGTTTGTTGTTTCATTATTTTAAGAGCATAAAATATTTAATGGTGCATTTTCTATATATATTTTTTGTATACAGATTTTTGTATACATCTCTTGTCACATTTATATGTGTTTTTATTGTTATTTTATACATAGGTACAGGAGATATATATATATATGAGGGTATTTTTTAGGTTCTTTCTTTTTAAAGAAAATGAAAAAAAATTTCTTAATTGGTTCAGTTATTAAAGACCTAATTGTTAAGGTATGTCTATTTGAACACTATATATAGTTACTCATTTTGTATAGTAGTTATTGAAGTCTGAAGAAGCATTCTGGCAACGTGAAAGCGCTTACTTTTACTGCAGTGGAATAAAGAACAGTGTTTTTAAGTGGTCGTGGTGAGCCTCTTTTGTTTCTTGGATACTGACTTTTGCTAATGTGAAGAGACTCTTTACCCGGTGCTGCTTTGTTTTTTCTACAATTGGATTTCCCTACATAATCTCGAGGAGAAATTCCTTGAACGTCAGTAGCTTACAGGAAAAAAAGTTAAACAGCGTAAGGCTGAGTGCTTTTCTCGACAGGAAGTTATTGCCTGTCTGATTTATAATTTTATGCTAGCAATGGTTTACTTTCTTGGGAGATATCTGCCTTCTTCGAATAAATACAACTGTGGAGTTGACATATATAAAATCTGTGGGGTGGGCATGGAGGCTTAACAAAAACAAAGAATAAAGGAGTTTTTGAAGCTTTTAGTCATTATTTTTCATTCTGTTGAAACATCAACTTTCAGAAATTGTAGGAGAATCAATTTGATGTTCTACAAATTTCAGCTGTTTCAAAAAAAAAAATTCCTGACATAAGAATTGCTGCTCCTGGCCATATTTATTAATTACCTGTCAGTCATATGATCTGTTTGTAAATCTTTGGCCAAAATGATTGGTCTAAAAAAGTAGATTATTAATTGATTTATGAATCTTAGGAATGCCAAAACATGTACTTAACACAGGATATTCGGCAGTAACAAAGATTTACATTTCAAGATCCAGTTTATTGCTGTGTAATAAATCAAGTATCTAAATATGCATTTATACACATAACTGATGTCAGATATAGTGACTTCCTGATAGTAGTCTTTATTTTGTAAAATATTTTAAATGCTTACTGTGTACTACTCTGTGTCCATTAATACCGGTTCACTATCTTTATCTGCTTTCATAATTCTTAACTTTTTGTTGTCACCAAGTTCTCTAAAATGTTTGTTGTCTTCTATAGTCATATTGTAAAATTTATATTTATTTTGATTTCCTAGAGATTTCTAACGTGACTGCATATGTATATAGGGATATTAGAGATCTATATAGTGTCACTCCTCAAGAATCATAATTAGAGATATTGCAAAGTTGCATCATAGCCATAGGTGTTAAAATGAGAGGCAGCAGTAGGTATGGTAGTCAATGAAGCAAAGGGCAAATGTCAGACAATATAAGTTAGGCCAAGGAGAATGACTTTCATATAGCTGTAAAGAGGTGCTGGAAGTACATGTAAAATTGTGGATGGTGAGCCAGTGATTACCTATGGTTTTCTTTGCAAGGGTGGAAAAAGGAAGGTTATGGTCAGGTTGTTGGTGTAGTATGATAAACGCTCATGGGATGTGTCTTGTAGGAGAAAGTTGTTTTTCTTCATTAAAAACCATGAAAAATGAAAGAAAAATGAAGCAGTCTTCAAATTAAGCAGCAACAATATTTTAACTGATTTGTTTAATAGAATTGTTTTATATTTCATTGTACCAGACTTCTTCAGAGTAACAGACGCCAGAAAAGACAGCCTTTTAAACAGTTCAAACAATATATATATATATATATATATATATATATATATATATGTATATATATATATATATATATATATATATATATATATATATATATATATATGTATATATATTATATATAAGATAGTTAAACACTCTTCATAAATGTTTCCAGCAACAACTTGCTCACTAGTCCACAGGGCTTCAAAGGCAGATGAAAGAAGTATTTCCAGTAGAAGAAAAGCCCCACAGAAGCTGTACTGCCCCAGAAACAGCCTACAATGAGAGAAGAAGAGGAGCCCACCCTAAAAGAAGTAAGAACAACACTAAGGAAAATGAAGGCAGGGAAGCAGCAGGCTCAGATGAGGTCACAGCAGATATGATAAAGATGCTGGGTGAGATAGGGAAGAAATGGCTCATGAGGGTACTAATAGCAGTTTGGAGAGAAAGGCATATCCCAGATGAATGGGGAATAAGCATACTCAGTGTACAAGAACAAAGGAGACATCCACAACTGTGGGCAGTACAGAGGCTTCAAACTCCTATCACATTGCATGTAAGTTCTGGACAGAGTGAGTGATAATCAGATGCGCAGAATTGTAGAATGTAAGATGGGAGATGAGCAGTTCAGACTCAGATCAAGATGCAGCACAATTGACCCGATGTTTGCAGTCAGACAGATTTAATTTTTTATTTAACATTTGTTTACCGGGAAAGTCTGACTTGGAATTAAGCCAATTGCTAGGGAAGGCTTGGGGAGAAATACTCCAGACGCAATGTCTTTGTAACATAGGAGGAAACCGGAGTACCCGGAGAAAACCCACATGAATGCAGGGAGGACATGCAGACTTCACACAGAAGGCACTCCAGCCAAGAATCGAACTGGAGAACCTCTTGCTGTGAGACGACAATGCTGCCACTGCACCACTGCACCATCCATCCTATACTAGATACTTGAGAAGAAGCTAGAGATAAGGAGACAGTCCAACTGGGAATTCCTAGACTTGGAGAAAGCATATGACAAGGTCCCAAGAAAGCTGATTTGGGTAGTACTGCTGTTGTTTGAAGTCCCAGAAACACTGGTAGAATTAGTGTGGGCTATGCACAAGGTCCCAATGACTCAAGTAGGAACAGTATTCGGCCTCACAGAGGAGTTCCCAGTGAGAGTGGGTGTACACCAGAGTTCAGCTCTGAGCTCCCTGCTGTTTATGCTGGTGATGGGCTACATTAGCAAACAGGTCAGAAGTGACAGATCAACAAAGTTGCTGTATGCAGATGATGTGGCATTACAGGCAGACTCTGAGCTAGAACTTCAGCAAAGGATAGGAGAATGGAATGCAAAACTAAAGGCACATGGGATGAAATGAAGCACAGATAAGACTGTGGTAATGGCAGCAAATTGGGGAAATCAGAAGAAGCTGAGAATAGAGATAGAAGGGAAGAGAGTGGACAGAAGCGGCCTTAGGTCAACTGGTGCCCTAGGCAAAAGGGCTCCACAGAGGCCACCACCACACCACCCAATACCCCCATCCTGGTCTACCTACATTAAATAAATACTGAAAAAGTGCCCTTGCTAGAGCGGCTCCCTAGGCGACCGCCTAGTTGGCCTATGCCTAAAGCGGCTATGAGAGTGAAACAGGTAAACAGCTTCAAGTATCTGGGAGGGGTGATTGAGGAGAAAGGGAAGTCTGAATGAGGAGGTCAAAGCTAGAATCAGAAGGGCTGCAGTCAACTGGCATAGAGTGTCACATGTAATCTATGACAGAAGAATGCCACAGAAGCTGAAAGGTAAGGTGTACAAGGAGTGGTATGAACAGTACTACTGTAACATACAGAAGCCTGGGTAGTAAAGGCAGAACAGTTGAAGAAGACAGAGGTGATGAAAATGAAGTGCCTGAGAAGGGTGATAGGATGCACACTGTGGGACAGATGAAGAAATGAGGACATAGCAGAAGATAAAGTTGCTCCAATTGCAGAAAAGATCAAAGAGAACAATGTACGGTTGTTTGGACACATGCAGTAAAGCAGAAGAAAATCTGGTGAGGAAGAATGTAAGAGGAAGTGAGGAGATCCAGCAATGTAGTGGATGGATTGTGTAAATGAAGATCTGCGACAGGCAGGCATGAGCGTTAAAGAAGGCAGGAGTGTAGCACTGAATCGAGACAGCTGGTGACAGTTAACATGATACCCTTGATGCCTTGTAGAAAAAATGGTGCTGCTGTTGATGATAATGTATGTATATATTTTTAAAATCAGCTAAAAAACAATTTCTTAAATAAACTTTTTCTTAAGCAAATGTTTAAAATAAAACTTTTATTTAATAAGATTGTTGCAAAGAAAGTTCTTATTTTATATAAAATGTATTTATCTATTAAAAATGTTTCTTAGTTTTAATTAATTTTTGTTGTCCTGCTGTCTGCTAATCATCAACACCCCACAATTGACTGGCCTTCCAGCCCATTTGTTTTGCATGATACAATATTAGATCACAGAGCTGTCATCCTAGCAACCATCATGGCACTTTTTATGATGCTTAACACCACACATAGTGGTGACACTGGCTCAACTTCACTCTAGAGGTAACACTTATGCCTATGATATAGATGTCTGTCTGCTCACTTGTACAGTCCTCAAGGGATACCACACTAACTTGGACAAATCTACCTATGTTCCCTCTCATCTTGATGACTGTGCTCAGGAGAGTGGCCTATACTACTCCACTGGAACACTAGGTCACCACAGTGGGAAGAGCCACCACAACCCTCCCTCCCAGCAGGGTGCACCAAACTAAACTGCAAGTCTCTTGACTACCCCTCTCTGGCTCTTACAGCTTTCCAAATTTCTATGCAATCTGAGGTCACCTGAGACACAGTCAGGGGTTTCTTGTGCACTACAGAGCTGTGGTAATTTTAAAAGACTTTTGATATTTAAAAAAATCATTCAAGGAGGTTATACAGCATTTAAGCTGCACTTTCCATTCATTTACTCTTTGTTTTCTATTAAAGAATTTGCGTCTCCTCCTCTTTCACCTTGGTGTACACTGTCAATCATAATAAAACCAACCTGAAATTTCTCCCATACATTTGGGAATGCCTGCATAGTGCATTGTTATTGTAGTCTTAGAATGCTGATATTTATGTAAGGACTGTGATGGTTTTCTCATTTGTTTTTACAATATAGAAAATATCAGAAAAAAACACTTTACTATATAAGCCATATTTTGAAAGTTACAGTTCAATATGCTTTTTTTTTTTTTGTTAAGATCATCACGTAAGGCTGAGACTTTGTTGATGTATATTCACATTTTGCAAAATCTCCACCAAAAAAGAACTTTAAATAAATAATGAAGGCTGTTGACGTATATTCGCATTTCTGCAAAATCCATACCTAAAAAGAACCTCTTTTTTAATTGTTGGAACTCACTATAAAAATGGTGTCATCAGTGGTCAGCTTTCACAATCTTTTCATCTGACTCCTGATAAACTGGTATAAGAATCTGCCCACTAATTGAAGGAAATAGTTTTTAGTTTTCATTTTCCTTCAAATCTGTTTCTGTTCTAACATTAAAAAATATGTTTTGTTAAGGCCTAAATGCTTATCAGGCATATTCATTCACATAAATGCACACATACTCATGTATGCTCACACACATACACTGCTGTAGATATAAGTGCACACATACAAACCCACAGACCCATGCATGCATGCACAAATTAATAAAAAAAAAATAGCAGACATTGCCAGTTCAATTTTATTATTGCATTCCAAGGACCTTACCTACAAGTTGATGGGAAATGAATTCTAGCCTTCCACGTTCAAAATATGTTGAACTATATATAAATCACTAAAAATGTTTCAGTCTGAGTTCTAATGTGATTTTCTGTGACTTTTGTGTTTGGCATTTTGGGTTATGGACTGCAACCTGCTCATTGAAAGACTGAAAGTGAGCATTATTAATTCTGAGTGACATGCTCCCTCCGATAATCACTATACTTCTCAGGGGCGGTCAACACAACAGCTGATTAGGTGAGAAGGAAAGGGGGAGGGGCTGAGCACAACAATGAAGTTCAGTGCCTTCCGTGCTTGCTGGACTGGGTGTGGTCAGTCTTCTTTTCATCTTAGTCCAATTTTCCATATTAGTATTTTGCAGAAGATGAATTCATTTTGACCCATATAGTAAAACATTGGTGTAGTCCTGTCATTACTAAGCAAAATACTATGTGAAATGCTGTCAGCTATTGATGCTACATACAATTCAAAGTAATTAGCTCCTTATACAGTCATGATGCTCATCTTTTGTGCCACTTGCTTTTATTGCATTGATGCTGTCTATTCACAATAAGTTAGTAAGCCTTAATCCTGTAAAAATGTTGAGCTACTAAACCAGTTAACAATATAAAACTCCACTGGTCCTGCAGGTGTGGGAGGAGTTCAAAATAACAGAAGAATTAGGAGTAACCTGTAGGTAGTAAGTGCAAATAAAACTGCATTTGTACCATTTATTTCATCACCCTAACTTGAAACGTTGAATACACACATCAGCTAGGCGCCAACCATGACAGAACTCATTAAGGTTGGAGAGCCAGACACAAAATCCCCCATACTGATTAATGTGTGAAATGGATTAGCTTATTTCCCTTGTGGCTTGTTCTAATGCGTTTCATCAGGGCTGTGGCTCTGTGCGTTGCTGCCTTCAGTGCCCTTGTTATGAAGTGCTCAAATCATGTGGAAGCTTTCTCAGACAAGTAAACTCCAAATACTATTGCTTTACTGGAGGACTTGTTAGACAAAGGAAACGCATGCTAATATTTAATTTATTACCTGTTCGGTAAGCACAAGAACTGAACTTGAGCTGTTAAAATTCATTTGCCTAGATTAGTATGGTTACTTGAGTTTTTGAGGTGAAAATAACAAGGAAAAACATAAAATTGTGTCATACAGTGTATTGATAGTGCTTAATTTTGAAAGAGTTGGCTAGGACATAAAACAGATAAAGGTTATAATGGTAAAAGTTAACGTGATCTAGTACATTAATACATCTACTTATCTGTCTTTATATGTGTGTGTGTGTGTGTGTGTGTGTGTGTGTGTGTGTGTGTGTGTGTGTGTGTGTGAGTGCACATGTTTTATATATATATACAGATGGATGTAGGCAGATAGGTAGGTTTTAACAAGCAATGGGTACAATCCCTCCTTTGTGCTGTCTGTCCAGTGCTCAGACACCAGATAAAACAGAACATAAAGAAAAGTCTGAAAGCAAATTACTACTATGTTTATTAAAAAGTTCTTGTAGAAGTATCAATAGGAATAAGGCCTCGTCTAAAAGTATGTCATGCTCAGAAAGAAGTAAATGTTCACATCAGTTTACTGCAAAAATAATAAAATTTCAAAACAGACATTTAGCAATTAGTTTCTCAGGTTCACTCAGCCAAGCACCAGTTTTACAGATTCTAGACATGAAAAACTGTTTTAAGCATGAAACCATTTTTTTTTCGAAGTATAACCCATGAAAGCATTAGTACTCATTGTACTGCACGGCTATGTTAAAGTGCTTTATTTGATAAACTTGTTGTACATCTTTGCTTTTTTACACTATAGTTTTAGGGCTTACTACTGTTATTATACAATGCCTACCCTAAAAACGTGCACGCTGATTGGCCAGCCCAACCAGCGTGCCCATTGTAAATCCCTCAATATACTAACGGAAAAAGGTCCGGTCGCCCGGACTTTTTCCGTTAGTATAAAACACTGTCTCGCTATGTTAAAAGAGTTTAACGTAGCGACACAGATTTAAAAAAAGCAACGGACATCTCCGTTGCTTTTTTTAAAGCTGTCTCGCTATGTTAAACTCCTTTAACATAGCGACACAGTGTGTAAAAAGCAACGGAGATCTTGCGATCTCCGTTGCTTTTTTTTAAACTTGTCTCGCTGTGTTAAATGAGTTTAACATAGCGAGACAGCTTTAAAATAAGCAACGGAGATCTCCGTTGCTTATTTTAAAGCTGTCTCGCTATGTTAAACCCATTTAACATAGCGAGACAGTAAAAAGCAACGGAGAACGCAAGTTCTCCGTTGCTTTTGCCCACAGCTCTGATGTACTGCGTAGGCATGTGCAGTACATCAGAACTGCCACGGAACACCAGACAGGTGCGGAAGGGCAGCAAAGAGGCATTATACAATGCCATTATTTAAGAAAAGTAATTATTTCTTTTCTTAAATAATGGCATTGTATAATAGCAATAACCCACTTCTGGGTGTGGGTAATGCTGGATTTACCCACGGTTGTCTTTGTTTGGTCCCTCGGGCTTTGCCCTCGGGACCAAACCACGCCAACCGTGGGTAAATCCAGCATTACCCACACCCAGGCATGGGTTATTGCTATATTATTATTTGTTTATTTATTTATTTTTTATTTACTTTGGATCCAAACAGAAATCAGCATAAGCACTACCAGCTGATTGTGATTCACTTGTCCATTTCTGAAAGTGAAGGTCATGGAAGAATAATGTTTGCGATCTGTCCATGATGACTACTTCTTTAAGTACTGTCTCCCACCCTAGTTCATTAGCCCACTTCTGATCTTCCCATGTATGTTAAAATAATTTCTGATACATCAAAAAGAAATTAACTGTATTGTCTGGTTCTGACAATCATCTGTCTGTCGGCTTTGAGAATCTTTTCTGCAAATGTCTAATGCTGTCGGTTTTATTTATAGCTCCGCTCCTTACCTGCATGCCCAGTATTCTTCTCTCCTTTGTCATCGTACCAGATATACTGCTATAGGCTGATGTCAATAGCAGATTCCAGAAAGATGATAGCCGTCCATACAGAACTCCAAGCACGATGTCTTTCTCACCATATTACTTTAACTTCTTTATATTGCAGCCCACCTCTTCACCATCCAATCACTTTCATAATTGTGTCTTTCCCTGCATGGCATCATTAAAAAATAATCACAATATCCTAAATATCCACTTATATTGTATGAATGAGCCAAATGAAAAAGTGAACGCTATGTCTATAGTTAGTGACTAAATAGCTTGAATGTATCAGTAAAGACTAATACAAACTAGTAACTCACTAAGGATCCAGGCACCATGGAGTTAGAAAACTTGTATGGCCTTAATGGTAATTTGTCTATTTCCTATGTTCCATGTGCTTCCAGAACAAGTCATTTAAGATGCTACACAGTGGAGAATCTGGGCCTTTTGGTTGCTTCTGCGCATGAAGCTCATTTGTATGGTATTTTTCATTATTAATTTGTTTGTAATATATATTATCATGCTCCTATCTTGTGAAAATGACTCACTAAAATAATTCACTAGTACATTTTGTATTTTATATCTCATCAAAGCTTGCTTACAGCATTTGCTTATGCTTTGAGAGGTTTTCCTGTTTTTTTTTTTCTTAGCAGTAGCTACAAACAATTTCTATGCTGCAAGCAGAGTGGATTTAATCTTTTGTTCATTGCCACACCTATCCATCATCTGCTGCTATGATTACTCTTTGTCCTTTTGTAACACTCATGCCACTCTTTCATTAGTAGGGTCTGAAGCATTTCCGTATCTGAGTAGTTATGCAGTAATATTATAAGTTACTAGCAGTGATTGTGCTGTGCTTTTTGTTATGGCAATGGCATTGATTAAATATAGAAAAATATGTGAGTGGTTGTAAACAGCATGTCCATCTGTCTCTGTTTTTCCATCATCTGAAACAGTACAGACCCACCCTAGCACTATTAATGCAAGTCTTACTTGCACTGGCTTTCACTGTGAACATAAAATGTATAGCTATTTTATGCTGTTTCTTTTCATGTCCTCAGAGAATCTTGTTATCACATAAACACACACACACACACACACACACACACACACACACACACACACACACACACACACACAGACATACGCACATACACACATATTTAATATTAAACATCAGCTATTTACAGGCAAAACTATTGTAATAATACGAACTTACAGAGAATAATATTTATTTTTATTAGATACAGCAATTGCAATTAAAAACATCTCAGTTGTATTGTTGCATTGTCTAATTGTTTTTTTTTTGACAAGACGATTGTTGAAATCTCTCATTGCTGTGGTCACATCTGAATGCAATCACTGTGTACCAAGCTTCATTATCCAGTCACTAAATATTACAGCAATAAAATATAATTGTAGAATATTCAGCCGGAGCATTTTTTTAAGTTTTTCTTTGGATAAATTAGAGAGCCATAAAACATCATTACAGCCTGACGTTTTTCATGCTGTGTTTCCCACTGTCTGTACGGACATAGTGGAGTATATTACTGGACAGTGTGGATTACTGCCACATACTGATAAATAGTTATATAGAAATGTCATAATTTTGATAAGAACAAATTCCCTGTAAGTTGCATTTGCCTCTGCTTGTAACTTATTTCAAAAATGTGTTCATATTAGTGAAAAAATGAATATAGCACTGGTGAATTAGTTCCTCCTTTGATAAAAGAGCATAGATCTCTATAATACAGGGTAATTATATAGTTGGTTTTAAAGGTAGTAATTTGTTCATTTACTGACTATAGTGAGAAACTCTCTATGACATTTCCAGTACAGAGAAACTCTCTTCTTTTGTTATCGTATGCTCTGTAGTGACATTAACTATAGTTCTCAGAATCATTCAGCTGTTCAAATTCATTGTGGCTTTTCCTTCTGGTTTGACTGTAATTTCTAACCATGTTTCAAAAGTAATTTATATGATAAAAATGCATTCTGCACCCCTGTGTCTGGTAGACTTAGACAAAGTAAATAAACATTTTCATTCATTATTTTTCCCCTCTTTTTTCTATTTTGAACTAAGGAGCTACTAGAAGGAAATGAATGATTTTTTTGGTATAACTACAGTTATGTAAAATATATATATTGCATTTTCACAAAACCACCTAATGTGTGTCATGTCAAGGTGCAGAGCTTAATATGCTAAGTGTATTCCATAGAAAACTACCTATAAACCCAACTGAACATTTCTAGACTTGGAGAAAGCATATGACCAGTTCCCAAGAAAGTTGATTTGGGCAGTGCTGCTGTGTTTTGAAGTCCCAAAAACATTGGTACAATTAGTGCAGGATCTGTATGTGCAAGGATCCAATGACTCAAGCATGAACAGTGTTCGGCTTCACAGGGGGGTTCCCAGTGAGAGTGGGTGTGCACCAGGGCTCAGCTCTGAGCCCACTGCTGTTCATACTAGTGATGGACTACATTAGCAAACAGGTTGGAGGGGACATATTAACAATGATGCTGTGCGAAACTGAAGGCACATGGGATGAAACTAAGCACAGATAAGACAGCGGTAATGGCATTAAACTGGGGAAACAAGACAAAGCTGAGAATTGAGCTAGAAGGGAAGATAGTGGAACAGGTAAATAGCTTCAAGTATCTAGGAGGGGTGGTTGAGGAGAAGGGAAGTCTGAATGAAGAGGTCAGAGCTAGAATCAGAAGGGCTGCAGCCAACTGGCATAGAGTTTTAGGTGTATTATATGACTAAAGAATGACAAAGAAGCTGAAAAGTAAGCTGTACAAGACAGTGTGGTGTAACCAGTACTACTGTATGGCATAGAAACCTGGGCAGTAAAGGCAGAACAGTTGAAGAAGCTAGAGGTGATGGAAATGAAGTGTCTGAGAAGGGTGGTAGGATGCATACTGTGGGACAGATGAAGAAATGAGGACATAAGAGCAGAAACCAAATTAGCTCCAGTTGGAGAAAAGATCAAAGAAAACAGATTATGGTTGTTTGGACACATGCGCAGAAAAGCATAAGATAATCTGGTGAAGAAGATTTGGAACAGACAGGAAGAAAGTAAGAGGAAATGATGAAATCCAGCAAAGATGTGGATGGATTGTGTGAAAGAAGATCTGCGACAGTCAGGCATGAGCATTGAAGAAGGCAGTAGTGTGGCGTGAATCGAAAGAGATGGCGACAGTTAACGTCATACCCCACCCCATATAGAAAAATGGGAAAAAGGGGGTTGATGATGATGATAATGACTATCTTAAGGAGGATGAAAAATTTTCCCAACCATTGGATTATTTTTACATTTTCATAATTAATATTTTTGAAAAAAGATGCAAAAATGCAGTGCACATTAATATATTAGACAACTTTAGGATGCACACATCTCTCATTGTGAAATTCTGATGCAGCTCATAATAGAATAAAGTATCCCCTCTACATGAATCTTATGTTTGTCACTAGATAAATGATTGACTTTCAAGCACAGGAATCCCAGAAATCAATGATGTCCTTTATGGGAGCCAGACTCGGAGAAGAACATGAAACCAAATGCTGTGTTTTTCATTCACATTCTTCTTTGAGTTTGTTTAATATTAGAGTAAGTAAAACAATTGATAGATAGATTGATATAATGATAGACAGATAGAAGATAGATAGATAGATAGATAGATAGATAGATAGATAGATAGATAGATAGATACATACATACATACATAGATAGATAGATACATAGATAGATAGATAGATAGATAGTTTGTTTGAGGGGGTGGGGAGACTGGGCCATGAAAAGAGGTGGGGGATCTTCAGGTGATTATGAAAAGGTTTTGTGTGCTTTATTACCTTGGACTTGTCACTGTTTTGACTGGTGACCTCCAAAGGTATTAAAAGAATTTGGGTGGATAAATCAATTGCTGATTTAAATCAGACATAATTATTCATAATAGAATTAATTTCTACTTTTTGAAAAAAATCAGTTGTGTAGAAAAATATTTGGTTGAATAAGGTATCTAAACAGTGAAAGCAGGTAGCACCTCAATATGATTAAATATGAAATTCTATTTGAAATTGTGACACAAAATTTCAGAAAATGAATAAAAACATGCAGTTTAAGACCAGTTACAGTCATAAGAAATACAGTGTAGCTAAGTAACTATTTACTAAGTATGTCTCGGTGAACTGTTAAGGCGTCACGTCTTGCACTGGGGGAGCCTGATGATCCCTTAGCCCCATATAATCTGCTCTACAACTGTAGTTACTTGAGGTGGATTGCAGTGATATCCAAAGACTTTAAACATCACTTTTAGTAAATTGTTGGTTTTCCAATCTGAAACCTAAGCAATCAGCATGCCCACTACAGTGAATAACCAAAACTATGTAACAATTTTAATTCTCTTATCTTAGAGGTTGATGTAATGCATCTTTCATTTTATAACCTTGTCATTAATCTGTGACAATACTATCGTTACCCGAAGTTTTTTTTTTTTTTTTGGTTCAAGGTGTGGATACAATATGCACACCATCAAAGACCAAAAATCAGTGCCTACCCTCATGGTTATTTGAAAGTCTGCTTTTCCATAGATCAGAATTGATAATCACCCTTTCTACATCAGTGCTGATGTCTCTGTATACCTGAAGGACATGTAGTCCCCTGAGACACGTTTGCTAATTCTGAACTTCTTCTTCTACTTTCGGCTTTATCCCAGTTAGGGGTTGCGACAGCGGATCACCTGTCCGCTCATGATTGGCAGTGGAGGTTTTACAGTGTCAAGTTGCCAGCCCGGCACTCAACCTTCCACAGAAGCCACACACACACACACACACACACACACACACACACACACACACACACACACACACACACACACACACACACACACACACATACACACTCACACCTAGAGCTAATTTAGAGTGTTCAATCCTTTGCTAATTCTGAACTAACTCTTCAAAATATTTAAGCCATTAACCAATCTGTCTGTGTTTGCTGAAATTACTTGCATCATTACCAAAGCACACAGAATGACATTCCTTTTAAAACCAACTTGATATTAGTAGCATTTCTCTCATTTCTTTTCTTCTCCATGTTCCCCGCTTTTCTCTAGTTCAAATAAAAATAATTACCATCTCTCCTTTATCTCTCTGTTATACAACTTGCTTCATATTTTTTCATGGTCTGCTATTCATTCTGCATCCCCTTACATCCTCATTACATATTTGTGTTGTTTTCATCTCTGTCACCACACATCCAGGACTCTGGTCCTTAACATTTGGGGTTATATTCCATCAATGCCGCAGCCTCATATGTTGGTCTCTCCGTAGGCCTGACATAAGAACTTCACCATCTATCATGCTTCTTCTCACTCCTCTGTATCCTATTTCTCTATATCCATATCTTCCTGAGCTTGTTGAACCATGTTGCTTCCACCTTCTCTCCCAAATCCCTGTAAATCCACTTCCTATCGCTACTCCACCTCTCTGCCTGGTACTTCCACTGCATTAATCAAACTGTAGTTGCCTGGGCCATAGCAACAGCTTCAACATCTGTGCCATGGAAAAAGGCCAACAGCTGAAATATTTATAAGTTTAATAGTCTTGTTTTCCACAGTTCTGAATTAATCTACATCAAAGTTGTATATACTTTGTGCAAATTGTAAACCACTAGAGCAAACTGTTGGGAATTCCTTTGAACAACGTTCATCATCCATCAGTATTCTAAGTTATCTATGTTTGAAAATTTTATATAAACATAAATAAGGCATATGTCTTCTGGGAACGATAGGAGGGTTTCAGGATCCCTTATAAGCAACTGAAAGAGGAAGCTATTGCTAAGTTCAGATATCATATTTGGGTGCTGGGTCAAAAACTGTAGCCACTAAGTACATGTAGTTTGCAACTCAAGGCAAGCTGTCAGCACTTAAAACCAACGGCTGGCCTGCTACATTACAGAGAAAGAATATTTATGAACAAGATCAGCATTTCTTGGATATTTACATCACTCAGTGTTTCATGCTTACATATGCAACACACCTTCTGCAAATAGGCACTTATTTGAAAAATAAAAACAGATACTTTCTTAGAAGTTGAAAAACCATAATAGCATGCTTATATAGTTTTAACCAAGAATAACCAATGGGAATCTCATCAGAAATCTGATCATTAATATTTGCAATGACTATATTATTTCCTTGAGAATAAGTTGCAGACTGTTGTATTCTAAAATGTGTGGTTGATGAAGGAGTTCCAGCATGAAAGCACCTACAGATACTGGCAATATTCCAAACATGATCTGATGTAAAACTCAAGGAAGCATTTTTGAAAATGCAAAGGAAATTGATCAGGTATTGTAAGCACATCAATAAAATTTTCTTGTATAACTTTGCAGCAACCAAGCTTCTGTCATTGGCTGGCCTTGCAGAGAAGGTCTTCTGTTAATCTACGAGTCCGTTTTACATTGAATGCATTGGTGAAAATTATAAGTGTGATGTGGTCATTGGTTGAGCAGCAAATCAGGAATTAAATGTGGCATATGTGAATCTATCCAATGTATACAGACATAATACTGTCACTGCATCTCTTTGGGTAGTAGTCACTACTTGGTTCTGCCTGCCACATAACTTCCTCATCAGTAAAGTTGAGTAAAGATTGTTGTTGAATGCACATTATGTCTCTAATAGCTATTTATTTGGTTGCTTTCACTGTGTATATACACTGCATTGTACAACTTCTTCATTTGTTTGCTGTATTGAAGATCTGTATATATTCAAGGCTTATCTTGTTTCACAGCTGTTGCCATCCAGTTTATCCACAGATTCACTTCAGCGTCATAATAGTTATATCCACAGGATATATGAGTTTCAGTTCTTGTTAAGACTATACTGAGTACAGGTACTACAGCAAGGACGAGGAATGGTGCATTTTGAATTAGCAAAATGTTGAAAACGTGACCTTCATTCTTTCTTTGAATCAGCCACCCCAACACACACAAATTGACCATCAGGATTCCCCCATTCTGTCACTCTGTGGGTGAGTATATGTCAGCCCCTTCATTCCACTACCAGATAAGAGTTGAGTGCCAAGAGAGATGCTATCGTTTACTGTGAGACTGGGGGCTTTTATTTTGTTATACTCCTAACTTCCTCACCTTGCTGCAGTTGTGACACCCAAATAGTGCTTGGTGTCATGATAAGCATAAATGGTTCCACATATGCTGAGTTCCATAGTATGGCAGATTGCATTATGCAAGCATGATTTTCCATTCTAGCATGGAGAATTTACCATGTTCCTTTACCTGCATCTCCCTTCCCACTTTTCCAAGTCAACTTCCCCATCCCCTAGGCCAAGGATCACACCTGGGTCATATAGTCAAAATATCTGAATATCTTTTGCCAACAGAACTTGCAATATTTTATTTTCTTCTGAAATCCATAATCCATAAAACTGTATCCCTTCTCCTTACTGTAAAACAAATTTTGAATCTGAAGATAATTATTAATTGGTTTGCACAGTACATCACTGTCTATATCTGTGTCTGGTAGTACAGCGCAGAATATGAGTGGATTGTTCCACACCAAAAAAGGCAAACAAATGATACCTGCATTCCTCAGAGAAAGAAAATGAAGTCAGTGCTAATGTACATTATGCACCACATGGGAAAGATGCTTCAGATATCCCAAAGAGTTAACACCAAATGTAATATTTAAACATCTAACTGCATTGGGTGTTCTGCATTCTTCTAATTGCACAGTTTGTTTTTACCTAATTTTCAGAAAGATTTAGCAAAGAAGAAGGCATATGCATTGGCCCTCTTTGCAAGGCACATTGGTAATTACACAGAGTTCAAATAAAAATTTACAACCATTTCTGAAAGTATTTAGGAATAAATAACTGACAAGCATGGAGTCACACTGATGAAAAACAGTTGGACTTCCTGCTCAGTTATAATTTTTACTTATAGAGATGCTAGTTATAAAAATCTGGTATGCAGAAATAAAGCTTTCTGTCGTTAACTTAGAAATAAAACCCACGTTTTACTTTACTTATTAAACAAGCTGCAAATGTGAAGGCTGCCAATGAGTATGCTATAGCTCAGCAACAAAGTTCAGTTTTGAAATAATAAGCAACCATTAATAGTATGCTCGTGGCTGCTTATTAGTAGATTCATATTCTTTAGGAAAGATAATGTAATCTAATTCATTGGGAGTAATACAAAACAGCTCTTGTGCATTACAGTAGTTTGGCACTGTGTATTACAGTACATAAAGCTAGCAATTACCTCCTTCACAAGGAAAAGGAAGGAGTGAGGATAAGAAAGAAGAGCATAGCAGTAAAATGTCAGACAGCTGATGTGCACATCTAATGATATCACATGTTAGCTGCAATGAGACTAAACAAATGAAAAATATAATACTCCATGCCTAAAAATAACAGGATTCAGAAACATTGAGGAGAGGGGAGGGGGAATGAGAGATGACCATGAAAGTTATGTACCTTGTAGGATCAGATAGCTTCCCAAGTAGAAAAGTTACAGCCACAGAGTCACGCCATAGCAAAGTAAAGTGTACGATTTCATCAAAGTGAATTTTAAACACTGAACTACATTCAGGCTGACTTAAAAAATGTGTTTTTGAAAAAAAAACAGCAGTTAACAGCCTAGAAGTAGGAACACAGGAACAGCATTAAAAAATAAAACTTATATCATAAAGGCAACAGATCTTAGTCATATACCTCAGTAATCCCATCCGTTCAGTATTTATTAAAGCTGAATTGAATACATTCTACCAATCAAATTGCTTTCACTCTATGACAAATCATACTGGCTACAGCACAAGATACACATCCTTACTAATTATCTGTGCATTGAAAGAATCTCTTGAGAATCTCTAGAATCCATTCTCTAGGAAAAATATCATATTGTTCTGTAGTCCTTGACCCTTGTACTGCATAATTTAATTTAATCATTAATACTCTGTTATATGTTTGCTCCATTCCTAATGTGTATTCTTTCCATCCATTCATCCACAACCCCTTTCTCCTAGTTTTTGTATATGGGGTTGGGGTGTCACCTTAAAAGTGGCAATCATCTAGAGCCAAGGTTTACACCATTGAGTTGGTATCCCTGCCAGGATTATTCTTCTAAACACACACTCGCTGTCACTCCTGTGGCCACTTTAGAGTGTCCACTATCCCACCCCAACAGCATATTATGAACTAAATCTTAGTTGCAACCAGTTTGTCCAAATAATAAACCATACAGTTTATCACTGAAAACTGCTCCTGCCTTGTGTCAACAGTCAGCCAGTATGTTCTAATTCTAGGTTTGATGGAATTTTGCATAAAACTAGTCATTCCTTTGAATCTAAATTCCATCATTAATAAATTGTATGCTTGCAGAACATTTTTTTTGTAGTAGATTAAAGGCACACAAGATTACATTGCAGAAAAGTAAGAGTAAGAGTGTGCTAGAAGGTCAATTAATCTGATCTCACTTGTTGTGAAATTCATGGACTTACTGGGCCATAGAGCTCAGATTCTGAAACCTTTCACCCGATAAAACATTTCTTTAAGGAAGATGCAAACCATGTCAGTTTACTAATAAAAATTCAAAATAAGGAAACCTATGGGAAATAGGTAAATTTGAAGAGATCTGGAACATGTAAAAGTAAAACAGGATGATACGTGACTTCTTTCTTAGGGAAGAGCTGTGCTGGGTAGTCAGTGCCAGTTTGTGGTCAGAAAGATGGGAATTATAAAGGCTTTATTATACAACAATCCACAAGCATTATGCAAATTACTTGTTGAAATGACAAGCATTCTGACATTTTTACATTGAAGTACTATAATTTTTTTAAACTCCAATGTGTTACGTTTATTAAAGAACAAACTAATCTGTATTCGGAAAAAATTGATATTGGATTCATTTTGAAGTATTATAAAGCTATTGTAAACTGGCATAAATGCAGATATGTTATTGAGACCAATTTATATTGTTAGCACATCCAGTTCTTCAACTTCTTTTGCTACTCCTCGCTTTTCTCTTTTTTAGCACTCTTTTGTTTTAGCTATTTCCTTAACTGAAATGCCACATTGAAATTAATATTTAATTGACTGTTCTTTAAAGGATACTATAATTCTGTGGGGCCATTTGGAATTTTATTTGAAATTCTTGTTTAAAATTTGTGTGTGATTTATCCTTAGAAAGCTGAGCTTTCCTGGAATGACAAAGTAAGAATTTATTTCTACAGCAGATGATGACTTTAGTTTCTGTTTTTATTTTAAGGCACATAATCCATTATTGACAGACTGAATGTCACGGCATACATAAATAATATAATTAGAAGCTCATAGAAATGAAGACTGTTTAGGCTAATAAAAGTGAATACATTTTTTTTGGCACAGACTCCACTGTAGCATGTCAACAGGTGCCACTGCATGTATCATACTTCGGTTTTGCTAAATAACAATGGTCAAATACTCCAATCATTTTCTACCGCTAAACTATGGAACTCTCCCCCACCCTCACTTAGATCTACTAGCAACACATCTATCTTTAAAAAAATCTTTGAAACAACATCTGTCCTCCCAGGGCTATGCTCATGTGCAAACTCCTCACAACCCATAACCTGACTTTGTCTCTCCCCTCCCTTCATAACTGGCTTTTCCTCTTAACTACGTCTACTCCCAGCTTTCCCTCCTCCATCGTTTACTGCCTCCTAAAACTTCAACTTTACCACTTCTCTATCTTTGTGTACATGTATTGTCAGTATATATTTTTAGACACAGCTGCATTGCCTCTTTCTTTACCAATAACTTTGTTGTACTGTCAGTAGCTAGACTTATGTACAGCTGCTTTGCCCTTCTTTCTTTGTCAAAAACTCTGTTTACTGTTTAAAAATTGTTGTAATTGCTATTTGAGTTTTTCAAACTGTATGTATTGTAGATATCACTGTGGAGCTTTTCTCCCCAGGCCTTCACTGAAAATGGGCACTTTTCAGCCCACTGGACCTTCCCGGTAAACAAATGCAATAAATAAATAAATGCATAAACCACCTGATATAAAGCCTTACTATCAAATTAGCAATCCTCTGAGAGGATGTTAGGTTGTCATAACTCATTAAAACTGGCTAAACTCATTAAAATGAGCACCGCAATAAATTTGGAAAAAAAAGGATATACATGCATGTACCAAAGCTTGTGAGATGCAAGCATTCATCATAGATCAGTTCTTAAGGTTGTCATCTCTAGCGCAATTTTAGTGAAGGTGCCGCTGTACCTGCATCTAACTTAAATGTTTGGCAGTCAGAACAATTGCTTGCAAAAATACTTAACACAGAAGGCAGTACAGATTATATAAGAAGATGAAGTCACTAACTTAGAGGAGTAACCAGATGTCTGCCAATTTAACTTTAGTGCAATAAACTGCAAGTTAATATTATACAAAAACATGATGATGATGATAATGATGATGATGAGGTGGTAGGAAGTGACATACTGATATCCTCAAAAATAGGAGATGGATGTTCTTATGTCTACTGACCCTAAATGTGGCACACAGTGTGAGAAGACCAGAAAGAAAGAAAGACAGGGTTGATATAGAGATGTATTGCCTGTAGGAGATTTGGAAGTTATCCTTTTGTTTTATCATTGGTAAGATTATCATTATAATATTACGGTTCTGGAGAAATTAGCTTGTTAACGATATTGAAAGAATAAAACTGGTAGAAAGAGTGGTTAAAATATATGGGTCTATTGCACAAAAGCATAAGAGGAAAACTAAAAATGACAACTTGTTTCATGCAAGAAAAGATGATGAGAGGAGAGAGAGTGGAAGTTTTCCAAAGAAATAACATTTACAATGTTAGGACTTTCAAGTTTAGGAGAGCAGATTGTTCCACAAGGGGTGATATACACAAGAAGAAATGGGCATGATTTGAACAAGGAATTTAAATTGATCCTATACAATATGGTGATATACATTTCTTTAAAAAAAGAAAGTTTGATATGCATAGACTATACTTTCTTAAATGTTTTGCAGCTTTGAAAGCCATACAACACTTATGACTTCCACACAGTTTGTAGCCAAAAATAGTTGATAAACTAACAACTTTATAAGCTGTTAAACAATTCAGTATACCTTTTTGTTTGGCATAGTAAAATATTTTACAGATTTTTGCTGCAGTTATTACTTCTTGGTACTGATCCATGATAGATAATATGTATCATCAAGAGAGAGACTAGAGCATATTACCTCTGAAAAGTACATGGCATAGAGAATTACGATCAGGTCTCCAGTCATAACTATCATAGCATGTGTATGGAAGATAAATGCCAAGAAATTCACCTTGTGAGCCGAGTCTGAGAGCTGCATCATGGTATCCATATTGAGAACACGTTAAGGTTTATGATCAGTGAAACTCAGTCAACATTCATTAAAGTTCATGGAGTTTATCTGATACATATGCTACTACCATATACAGAAAAAACTGTCAAACAGACAGCAAGCAGAAATGAAGGGTTTCTCTGAAGAATGAATGTCTTTATAAGCTTTTTGACACTTTGATATGCTACACATTTTGTTGTGTGACATAATGAAGTAACTCTAACAACTTTTAAAGCTGCCTTATGTCTGCCACTGCACACAAGCTGTCCTGCACTGCTCACTGTTAATCCCTAGCATGATATTCAGTGTTAACACTGCTTAGTGGTACACAACAAAATCTTTCTGACTTGAGAAATATTCTTAAAAAGCTTGTTGTTTCCCATTTTGGGAAAGTAATCATAGCATTACTTGCACTTCATATCTTGCTATGCATCGCTTTGATGCTGTTATCAAATAAGTTAAGCATGTTAGCGCATCTGAAACTCTGACACTCTTATAAACATAATGTGTGGTCGAACAGAGTGTCTAACAGCTTTTAAAGATACTCATTATTCAGTGGAACAATTCATTTCCACCTACTGATGATGACATTTAAGCTGCTACTGAAGTTCCTAATCCCTTCTGCTGCTTATTTTATAAGTAACACATTGCAAAGTGTAAACATTGTTGTATTTGCTTCTTGTCTTTTTTCCTGCTGATATGCACAGCCCTTTGTCCTCTGCCTTGTGTGGTTTTTGTTTTACATAACACAAGGTGTGCACATTGTAACTGTAGAATCAGTTTAGGCTAATCTCCATGTCTATTACTTACGGGCGTCTATCTGTCCCTTTCTTATCCCCGCTCTTTTTTTTCTCTCTTTCTCCAACTATAACATCCATTGTATAGTCATTTCACCTTTCTGTGTATACTTTATATTTTCCAACCATTTTCTTTTCTGTTAGTAAAGCACTCTATTCAACTCCAGGATGCTACTTTGGTAATTGGAAATGTCCTCAAGCTAAAGAGGGCTTCATCAACTGTTTTTGAAGTGCACAGTTACACAATGTCTAAGTAAACCCACCTCAGCCATGGCAACAAAACCAAAATTAGAGGTCTGTAGCACACAAAGCATTTTCTCCACAAACTGCTGTAAGATTTCACATTGTATTATAGAGTTACAGATCTCTCATTCAGGCAATACATAGCCATTGGACTATTTTGCCACCTGCTGTAGTTTTAATGTGTTCTACAGACTATATATTTCTTCCCTACTTATGCAGGAAACCCTCTTATTGTAGACTGAACATTGTCATCTTGGCCGTAGGAATTCATCTCCTCCCACAATACCCCTTTTTTAACTATAGAAGTAAATTCTAACTTTCTCTTCATGTTTGCAACAACTTGACTATAACTTGTAACTAAAACAGAATAAAGTGCTTACATTTAAATATATATAAATGCTTTTTATTTCTATTTCTTTTCATCAGTTATGCCTGTTTGCTTTATAACAATTCTGCTATAAAATAACAGTACTTGCCCCTTTATTTCTTTCCTATCCATTATTCTTCTCTGCCATAATCACTTTGTTCACTTAGTATTTCTGGAGATGTTCTTGAAGAGGGAGGGTTGGAACTCAATCTGCTTGTCCTCGCTCCTCTTGGGCTAATTCTAATCTCCTACCCTACCTCCTATATCCACTCATCCCCTTATTATCTACATTTAAACTACCTGTAAACTCCTCATTCTCATGTGTATCAATCCAAATATGTCTGACACACACACACACACACACACACACACACACACACACACACACACACACACACACACACACACACACAGCTCCCCTCCAGTGTCCCTCACATAAAATACCCCCTCCTTACTAATACCTCCTTCCTCTATCTCTCTGTATTCCCCAATTCACATAACCCACCACTTTCCCTCTAAATAATGCACAACCATTCTCATTGCCCACAAACCCACACACAAATATCATCTTAACTTTTGTCCACATGATCAGACACTGCACATTGCTGCTATCTCATACTATCTGTATTCCAAATAAAACAAAAATGCCATGCTCTTCCTAAACATACTTTGTACCTTTCTTCTCCTGATCTCATTTTCTGTCTTAGCATACTAAATTTGCATCAAATTGCATCTCCAGTGTGAAATTACCACCTACCAACCATACCTCCAAAGACTTTATAGCACTTGATCGCTCTCTGTATATACAAAGAATCACTTATTTATCAATACAAATAGAAGATTTTTAATTGTTCACCCATCCTTAATAATACAAGGCAAAAACTAAAAAGATCTAGTAATCTACTTCTGTCATCGGTAATGCTCCCCTATAGTACTACTGAGTGGTGAAATACAACCTCCCTAGTGTCTCTTGCTAAACATTCTAAAATAACCAACTCCATTACAAGAAATCACATCGCACCCTATGCAGTCCTCATTAAAAACCTTAGCCTTGTCATTATTAACCTGTGCAGCATTTGTAATAAAATAATATAACTCTATGCCTAGATCTTGTATCATAACACAGACTTTCTAGCCATAACAGAAACTTGGCTTAAACCCAACATAAAGGACATAAATACTAGCAATAAATGCATCTCTACTGGAATTTTTTCAGATACTCTCAGTGACCACTGTCCAGGATTTATTTATTGGCATTTTTTTTTTTTTACCAGGATAGTCCACTGGGCTAAGTAGAGCCCATTTTCAGTGGAGGCCCGGGCAGAAAAACTCCACAAGTAAGACTGATACAGTACAATTACAAAATATTTAAATACAAGGAACAAAAGCAGAATTTTAAGTAGTACAAAATAGATATATAGAGCAGGCCGATAAGTTTGAAAGTGGATATACAGTAGCATGTAACATAATAAAAAAGGATACGATAACAAGTTAATTAAATTGTATAAGTAAGGAATTAAACATAGGGAAGAGTAGATGAGTAACAGCATGCAGAAAATATTTGAAAAGGGAGAGGAGCAAAAGGAAACAAATGGAGATTAGAGTTTGTCAAAAAGTGAAAGGACAAAGCGGACATGAAACAGATAGGCTAGGGGAAGTGGGAGGAGAATGAGAGTAAAGCAGGACTGCATTAAAGAAAGTAACTGGTTGAGGAAATGAGGAGACAAAATAATAAAAAAAGGAAAAAATAGGTTATGGGAGGAGGAGGCTGAGTACAGTTGCAATTCCAGGTAGAGTGAAGGTGAGTATGAAGGGCTTGTTTAAAGGTGCTGGAATTTTTGGTAATGTGGATACTTAGGAGAAGACTATTCCAGATTTTAGCTATACTCCCAAGAGTAAAGGAGTTAGCCAGCATGTAGCTTAGGTGCAATAGGTGTTGGTTTTCAGATCTCAATGACCTATTTGGAGTATATTGGGAGAATATAGAAGTTAGAGCAGGGCATGCTTAAGGTTTAGACAGTATTTTGTGTGCAACAGTTAACTGGAGATAGATGAGATGGTGGGGAAGTTCAGGACAGCTAAGGATTTTTAGTGGTGTACAGGGATGTGTGGAAAGACAAGTATTAGCTGCAATTTTGGCTGTTTTATTATAGCATATTTCTAGCGTATTTTGAGTGCTAACCAAAAGCTGATAAGTAAAAGTTAGGATTAACTTATAAGTTAAGTTAAGATTTACTAATAGAGTCACTGTCCACCTTCCCAAGTAAGATATTTGCAGCACAGTTTGCAAGTTCTCTAAGTTCAATACTAATACTTTACGTTCACCTTAAAAATTATATACCTGGCATATCCTAAACTCCCTACCACTAGATAGCACTGTTCTGGAATTTAATACCATATACTTAAATATCCTGAATAGCTACACATCACAGAGATGTAAAAGAACATAGTCTAAGTAAGCTCTTTGACTAACCAGCACTACTAGACAATGTATGCATAATAGGGACAACGCCTGGAAAAGGATACAACAAAAAATACAGATCATGCATAATTTCAAAGAGCTACTAAATATTACCAAAGAACAGGTTGATGCAGACAAGAAACAATTCTACACTCATGTTCAAAACAATCACACAAAACAGAAGAATGTCTGGACATCAGTCAGAGAAATATATGCACATAGGAACTAAAGGTCTCCTTAAGCCCTCTCCTAACTTTTCTGCTATACACATAGCTTCCAAGTTCAATTCATACTTTCTTAGTAGCATAGTAGCCCTTAGCAGATATACCCTCTCTTCAACCTCCATACACATCAACCCTATTTCATCTACTTTTGATTTCCAACCTATTTTATTTTATCTGTAAAAGATGATAAATTAAAAAATATATATATTACTTAAACTAAAGCCTCGCTCTCCTGCTGATAACGTCCTTGCAGTATACCTCGAAATCACTGTTGATGCCATAGCCTGCCCCGTCTGTATTCTGATAAACAGATCCAGCTAAGGATTTTATGTTCCTGCTCTCTTGAAAAAGTCATACATTTCCACTACACAAACCTGAAAACGTTGCTGAATTATCTGGTTACAGATTTTTAACTACACTGTTTCCACTCTCAAAAATTCTAGAGGATATTTTTATATAAACAATGAGCGTGTGACCTCCTGTATGAACACCTTCTCTTCCCTACACAACGCAGCTTTCAGACTGGTCATAGTACAATCTCTGCTCTTTTTATCTTCACAAATACTATCCACAATGGCAGTGACATCAGCAAACTTTTTTCCTCTCTATTCTTAGACTTGTCTACAGTGTTTTGTTTCACTCAACAAACTCTTGCAAGAAATGTCTTCACTAGGCATATTCCAGACAATTCTAGATGGTTTGTTGGCTACTTGTCATGCAGACATCAATCAGTAAAATGACACAACGATGCTTCAGCTTTCCTACCAAACACTGTAGGACTACCCCAAAGCTCTATACCTTTCATTTTCCTCTTTAACATTTTCATTAAGCAACTATATGCCTTCTCAAAGTGAACCTCCTTAATTCAATAATCATAAGATTTGAATTGTATTTGCTCCGGTAACAGCCTAAGCCATCTTAATCAAACCACATGAGAAAACTTCACCTCTGGAGAAAGTTGTTCTATAATACAATGTTACTGCTGAACCCCAAGAAAACCAAATGACTCATCTTCCCTGAATTCCACACATAAGACAAAATTAACTTTAACATTACTTCTGTGGATAATACAATAATAGAAGTTGTACCATATATGAAAATTATTAGATGACAATCTTAAATTTGATCTACCCATTCAAAATGCAACTAAAAACTCACTAAAATATTCTGACAAATACCACAAAAACAACCTTAGCTAGAACCTACTCATTGACAACAGTCTTGTATGGTGCAAATAACTTTATATGTTATTGTTTCATCTACAAATAAAGTCCCTGTTGCCATTGAAGAATAAATTGCCTATGTTGCATGCATTAAAAAATTATAAGCTACTAATACCGCTATAGGGAATGGATGGCAAACTGATAACAGGTTCATAGTTACTAGGTGTCTTTGCCAAAAAGGACTGCAGCATCCACCCCCTTTACAACACAGTACAGTATCAGCAATGCATCTACCTACTGTGGGAGTAGAACCCATAGCCTTCTGCATCAAAAGCAAGTACAC
Source organism: Protopterus annectens (assembly GCF_019279795.1). Classification (NCBI taxonomy): domain Eukaryota; kingdom Metazoa; phylum Chordata; order Ceratodontiformes; family Protopteridae; genus Protopterus; species Protopterus annectens. Next base: position 493,142,163 of record NC_056736.1, on the reverse strand, counting down.
TACTTGTTGTGCTAATAAAAATTCAAGCAGACTTAGCATAAGCAGCATTAAACTTTTGTTCCCCTGCAGCTCTCAGCTCCTTGTAAAATCTACTCGACACTCAGCTGTATCTCTGAACTTTGCAGCACAAGAAATCTGGAAAAATCCAAATTTTATTGGGGGGACAAAAGCCCAAAAACCAGGGACACATTTTAAACATTGCTTGTATAATGTTGGAAAGTTGCTAGAATAAAATGCTGTGTTACCACCATACATTTCACTGCCACGTCTTGAACCCAGGGGACCCTGTGCAAAACAGTCAGAGAAACATACCACTATGCCAAATCAGCTGAAACAGAGGAAGACAAACTTAAATGGCTACCATTTAGTGAATTCAGTTCTCATCATAGCTGTCAACCTCTTAGAAAAAAACACCTGAAAAAAGCCAATAATGTGGGAATACAGCTGCCAAACATATTCAGTGAATTCAGTTCTCACCATAGCTCTCAACCTCTTAGCAAAAAACATGTGGACAAAGCCAATAATGGGGGGAATACAGCCCCCAAACATTCAGTGAATTCAGTTCTCACCATAGCGCTCAACCTTAGCACAAAATACCTGGACGAGGCCAATAATGGGGGAATACAGTCCCAAAAATATGGAAAAATTTCAAATATCCATGTTATAAACTTAGACAATTGCTAGAATAAAAGGTTTTGTGTTACCATGTACTTTCTGAAGAATATGAAGTCTGAAATTCAAATGCCCGTTATTTTTAAACATTTGTTAACCAGGAAACTAGTCGGACTTTTAACAAAACAAAGACAATTTTCAACAGAGCAGGCAGAAACACTCCAGACACATCTTTGTAAGGAATGGGAGGACATACAGACTCCACACAGAAAGCACCCTAGCCAAGAATCAAACCAGAGAACTTGTTGCTGTCAGGCAACAATGCTACCAGTGCACAACTGCACTACAAACTTTTGCAAGGAAAAATGAAAATAAAGAAACCACAGTTTTTTTGAGGATTAGAACAAATATGAGGCAAAAATCTGCAATTCTTTACAAATAGTGGTGGGTAGTGGAATTCAGGTCCTTGCCACATGCATCCAAGGTACAGGGTTCAAGCCTGAGTATCTCTGCCCACCACTATGTGTTAACAGAGGCATTTCACACACACACCCTCCACTACCTGTAAATGTGTCTGAAATGCACTGCTTAAACTCAAAGCAGCAAACCTCCAAACCCGTGCTCGACTTCAACGCTTCCCTGCAAGAGCTTAAAACTCAACTTACCTCTCTCCTGATTGGTCCTGCACTTGAATTCCTGCAAGAGTTTAACCTCACCTCTCTCCTGATTGGTCCTGTCTGCAGATCGAGCAGTCTGGAGCTCCTCTCTTCTGTGCGGTCATCTACCGCACAGATTCCTGGGCATCTGCGGGGCAGTCAGAGTGTGTCTGCGCATGCGCAGAAGTTTTGATACTCATAAAAATATCTTTTTTTGTTTTTTTTTTTAATTTTATGTTTCACATTTTTTATTTCTTTTGTTTCTAGGTGGGAGGGCTGCAGACCTGCAGTCCTATAGCATGGGCCGCCCCTGCTTTAAACACATTACATAATGATATTCAATCACCATACGCACGCTCTCCCTTTAAAGACGCTAAAGACACTCCGGTTACTTTGAGAGAAAATATTCTACTGTACCAATGTGCTTATAGTCACTGCTGGCTTGAAATCAGCAAAAACTCAATCCAAAAATACTCCAGAGGTAGATGCAAATACGTTTTAATTCCAGAACGACAAAGGAGTGAGCGCTTTCGCCAAGAGGCTTCTTCAGACTTATACTATGAAATAATTAATGTGACAATGTAAGCTATGTCATTCCACAGTCATGTATTTTTTCATTGTACTGTGGGTGCTCATTTTCCTCTAACAAGAATCCAAGTAATATATTTACCGTGGATCAAAAGTACATTTTGTGTAATTTATGTATGTCTACACATGGGCTGGCAACTGTTTTCCATCAGAAAACCCAATTAAGGTCTTCTATGTGCTGTTCCTGTATAATGCAATTACTCATCCATCAGTGCAAAGGTTGGTAGTGCCTCTGGCCTGAAGTCAGCACTCAGAGCTTCCACTACGAATGACAACCTCCAGCAGGAAAAAAAAATAAGCTGTTAGAAGTATGAAATGAACAGCAGAACAGAGAAAATGTCATAGCAAATGCTTGTAAATAGCTCTAGGGGGTAGTAATTTCCTGCTGTCATTTTTAAACGGGATCCATCTGAATACAACATCTTGCTCTGCTACAATAAAGCTTCATCTGATTATGGGTAGAGAGGCACCTGCTAGCCTTCTGCTTGTTATAACTCTGGACTTCATTATGCACAGCATGTCTCAGTATCTGCACACACATACATGGAATGGTGCTCTAATTAAGCGGTATACTACTGTTGTTGAATGCATAGCAAAGAGGCAGGATATTAAATGTGTTGCTGGAACTTAGGTAATTGCATATCGCATATAATTTGGGACCTGACAACTCCTAGAGCAGAAGTATTCTGTTTAGCCACTGGCTTTTTTTTACCTCAGATAAACATATTACAGTGTTAAATTTAGTTGAAGACATCTCTACCAGCCATGTTCGCACAACTTTACCCCTGCTTACCAAGAATACATGACAACTGCACATTTTCTCTCACAATAAAGACATTAGCTACAAGCACATTCAAAAAACTGATTACAGCAAACACATACCATTTCAGTCTGGGATCTAAAGGATAAAACTCATGGAAGTTTTGTTGCCTTCAATCTCCTAAAGTTCTGTTAGAAATAAGATGCATTTGATTTCTATACCTGCAAGTAAGAATACACACAACAGACTGCTAATATGGATTTCCAGCATCTGTGTGTTTCCACTGCATCTGTATTTTTTCATAATGTAAATGAGACGATATCAAACATGAACCAGCAAAAGGTATGGCTGCACTGATGCGTATTTTAGAATTGTTTCACATGTAGTAGTAATGTATCCTCTGTAGGAAGTGCTTTTTGACATGATCAGGCTGTAGTTTCTGCCAGATCTCTACTTATACTTACTAATTCTCTATCAGATTTGGAAAGCTGTCATTCTCAGAAGTAGTACTGGTTCTCTGCAAGTAGATTGGAACAAATAATTATGATTTGCAAATTTTTTGAGTGAAATCAGGAAAAATGTGTGAAAGGACTGACAAGTTGATTCTGCCAAGTTTACTAAGGGTTCTTTTGTAGCCAGTTATGCCTATAGAAAAGGAGAGATGGTGTACTTCTGTGTACTTTCTTCTACAGAATGAAGACTATGCTATGCTTATGAATAACAAACACAGCCACAAACTAGCATTTCACATGTAGAAGGTAGTCAGTTTATTTATGCCTTAAACATGTACTCTTTTCCCCAATGTGCAAAAGACAAGACTCAGGCTTTTCCTGCATGAAGCTAAAATGTGGAATGAATCTTAGTCTGTAGCTTCTTTATGGCTTTCTGATGGATAACAGCCTCATTTCATTTAATTAACAAATCCCAGACTTCAGCAAGAATAAAGGACACCCTGCCGCAAACTGTACATCTGTGGACATGCAATATAAATCTTAGTCCAAAGTGATAAAAGAACAAACATGACTTATATGTCTGCTCAATATTTTATACAGAAAGCAACATCAGACACTTGATGGTTAATTGTAGTTACAAGAATTGACCAGCTCTCACTTGCTAAAGTATTATTTTCAAAACTTTACTGCTTTAATTGTGCAGTCAACCAGATTGTTTTGATTGTACATACCTCAAAAAAGCAAAGCTGAGAAAAGGTATGAACAAGAATAATGAAAGCTACGCATCCTCCCCAGTACTATTATTAGTTATTGAGGTTCAGGCGACTCTATACTTTAGAAACCCGACTCTTGGTCACTGGCTGGATGATCAGCACACAAAAGATAATCACTGAGAGGTCACTGGCAGCATGGCATGGTGGTTACACCTGGAAATAACTGAGAAGGTGAGTGCCTGCAGTTTCTTGGCTCTTCTCTGAGTTTGCCCTATATCTGGGAGTTGCTGTATTGTTGTCAGTCTATATATGTGTGCATATATATATATATATATATATATATATATATATATATATATATATATATATATAGACATGAGATAGGCAGATAGATAGATAATTAGATATAGATATAGTTATGTTGTGTGTGTGTGTGTGTGTGTGTGTGTGTGTGTGTGTGTGTGTGTGTGTGTGTGTGTGTATGTGTGTGTGTGTGTGAGTGTGTGTGAGTGTGTGTGTGTGTGTGTGCGTGTGTGTGTGTGTGTGTGTGTGTGTGTGTGTGTGTGTGTATGTGTGTATATATATATATATATATATATATATATATATATATATATATATATATATATATATATATATATATATATATATATATATACACCTATATGTGTGTCTGTGTATTATATACAGTTCACAAGTATAGGGACTTCACTCCGTCCCTTTGCAAAGAAAAATCCTTTCCGTTTTGTCACCATTGGAATGTCACTTTCAAGTTCCAAAGGTTTAAGATATTTTGGGTTTAAATAATCATATGTCAATTAAACTAGACATGATTATCAATAGTGGACCCTTGCACTTCAGTTCATTTAATTCAGTGAAAAGCTTTCTGCCTCACAACTCCATTTCTGTGGTTCAAATCTGACCTCTGTGCACAGTCTCTGTGGAGCTCATATAGTATTAGTTTTCTCTGGGTAATCTGCCTTCATCCTAAACATTATGGTTGACGCATGCCAATAAACATACCATGCATCTTACATTTCTCCTTCCCTTGTTGCCCTGTCAGAATTGTGAGACCTTTTAATGCCAGTCCAGATGCACCAAAATGGTAAGTTCAAACCTGTTAACACAACAACAGCATGTGAAACTCACTGTTACACTTAATTCTTAAAGGAGTGTAAGGCTCCCTGCACCTAAATGCAGGGGCTGCACACCACTATTTCCCCACTACTTTTGTATACTAACTTTGAGACCGCTGTGTCTCAGATAAGGAGTATTCTGTGATACAGCAATTTCAGAATTAGAATATTTTTCCTATAATCACACTATAATTCTTATGGTTGCAAGGATTAATATTACGTTCCTTGAACAAACAACAGGAACACTCATTTGGATACTGTTATTGCACAGCTCATCACAGCTCATAGATGAAGAGGGTTTGAGAAAGACTAGTTTTTTCCTTGCTTAGCAAATTAAAAAAAAAAGTAAATAAATAAAAATCATGATTACCGCAGGTTCCAGACTCTAAGTCATGCCTGGTGGTGTAAGGATCTCTGTATATTATGCACATGTGTTTTTTTTTTAACATTTCTTAACTAGAGATATTCGTCTGGGCTAAGCTAATTTTCTATAGTGACACAGATGGAACATCTTTAGCATTATAAAAATGGAAACATAAGCCAAGTGTAATAAATATTTTATACAATACACACATAAGAGTGCACATAATATCACACAGAAATGCAGTGATTAATCTGGATATTTGCAAATGAATAAACGGCTACAGATATGCTTAAAATATTGCTATAACCAAGTCTATGTAAGAAAATACTGACGTAAGAAAATGCTAACAGTATAAGGAACATATACATAACATGATAACATGCCATTTTAAGTATTTGTTTGCTTCATGTGTTATCAGAGAAACTAGTTAGTCCCAAACAATGGACTATTTTCAGTCACAGCTTGAGGTAAATTTCAGGGGTAAACATAAAACAGTATGTACATAAACATAAACAAATTATATAAATAGTTATTCTTGAACTAGATAAATGCATTGTTATTACCTCATGATTTCATTTACCCTAAATAAGTATAAATTGCCTAAGAAATCTGAGCCAGAAAAAAAACCTAACTGAATAGAGCAAAAAGATGATGATGACGAAGATAATAATTACAGTTATCCCAAATATATGCCCTAAAAAAACAAATGTTTCCAGATTTCCAAAATAATAGCAGCAGATATGGAATTAGTTCCTTAGTTTCAAACAAATTGCAAAATCACTAAAAGTCCTAAAAGGGTCACATGTTGCATCATTGATGTGACATCTGAAAAATAAGTGTAATCAGATGACGGTGATAAACAACATGGCAAACTCTAATTATCAAATTACTGGCAATGTTGTCTACATCTTTTACTATTATTACTATTAAATATATCTCATGAGCATGTTTTGGGAGTACCCTTATGTTTCATCTGCATTGTAAATGAATATTGCATTGTGCCATTTAAGTATGAATATGTTTCTATATTGATATTGTTAGATTAAGATATTAAATGAAGGTGTTTAGAAGAGACTTACAAACACAGCACACTACATGGGCAAAGATGTCTATATTCTGTAATATTTCTGGAGTTTATTCATTTGTGTTTTATAGCATCATAGGAAGTTACTAGGCTAATGGCCTAAGGTACTTACAAGCCTAGTAAAACATAGAAACAAGGCTTTTCAAACAGGTGAAGCACCGATTGACTAGTTTAGCTTTGTTGTACAGTTCTATGCAAAAACATTATACGTTTGTGCATTAAAACTCTTATCAAGTCTCACCAAAACATCTGCGCCAACTCAATAACTTTATATTAGTCTGCTTTCCTTTAGAAACTCACAAGGTTACCTGCTGTTTTGTTAGTACTTTTTTGACAAATGTATTTTACTATATCAGGCAATAGGAGTAAATCAGGTCCTTGCAAGAAGTCAAAATATCTTGGACTTGCTATTAACCAACATGAGTAACCACTGCAGCATCCCTATAGTGTCATCATCCCTGGTAAGATTTGACCACAAAGCAGACACTTTTGAAGTCATCATCTCCCCTGACCCCTTCCCTAGCTAGGGACAAACAAAAAAACTTCTCCAAAGCTGACTACAACCTCCTGATGGAAGGTATAAACAGCTTCACAGTCCCCTCCCACTCCATAGGAACCGGTGCATATGTCCAAACCTACACCAAAGTACTTTGTGAGCATTTATATACCTGCATGGAATCAGGAATACCAGACAGGATGAAATCATCCTCCTCAAGGAAGAGTAAACCTGTCTGGTGGACATCTACAGTAAATAAACTCTATAATAAAAGGGAAAAAAATGCTGTACAGGACCAAGAAGGAGAAATTGCCTAAATGGAAGCAATCTCTCCTTAGCCTGAAAAAGCAAATAAGAGCACTTGTGAAATCCTCCAAAGAAAACTTCGAGTCCAAAACAGGCCATATCTACTAAAAAGAATCATAAGGCCTTCTTCACATATGTCCACAATCTCAATGGAAGCACCCAGATCTGCTCAGAACTGGTGGTCAAGGACACCACATACACAAATGCTGTAGATATTGCCAACCTGCTGGCAGACAGGTTCAGTGAAAACTTCACTACTGTGTCCCCCCAATCAGTAAAACAGGTCATCCCCAGTACCTGCCCCCCTCCCCTTATCTTTAGAGCTCAAGTCATCACTGCCATCTCAGAGGCAAAAAATACATCCTCCATGGGACCCGATAACATCCCAGGCTGCATTCTACATGAACTCAGGCAGGAACTTGCAGCACCATTAGGCACCCTATTCAACCAAAGCCTCAGTACTGGTTTTGTCCCAGCTGAGTGGAGGGCAGCTACTATCATCCCTTTGTACAAAGGTAGAGCGTCCACCAATCCAGTAAATTATCGACCCATCAGCCTAATTAGCCTGATCTGCAAGGCCATGGAGTGGATCATCATGGACCTCATTAACAAGGAGATTGGCAACCTCCAGACACCTGATCCCACACAGTTTGTTTTTGTCAAGGGGAGGTCATGCCTGTTAAATTTTGTTGACTTCTTTGAGACAGTCACCAAGGTCATAGATGAGGAGAAGATGGTGCCAAAGACTTCTATATTATTCCCCACTCAGGTATAATAGTAAACTCTCTCAAGTAGGCATCAATCCATATGTTACACCACCTAGTCCACCTCAAGTAGTAGACCCATAACAAATGGTGTGCCCCAGGGATTGGTCTTGGGGCCTCTGATGTTTGGGGTATACTTCTCAGAGGTGCAGGCCAAATCTAGTGGGCTATGGCTGACCAGGTTTGCAGATGACTGCAAGCTGGGTGCTGACATCAACTCCCCTAGTGATGTGGACATCCTCCAAGAGGGTCTCATCCAAACCAATGACTGGTGCCAGAAACATGGCCTCAAACTGAATGCCACAAAATGCATCATCATCATCATCATCATCATCATTCTATGGGGAGGGTGATGTCACCACACATGATCACATTGATAATAAGGTACTAAGCATGCTATCAGTCGTGAGGGACATAGGCACCCAGGCTGAAAGCAAACTGACTTTTGACCACCATATTGCTCCATTGTATAGAAAGCTTTCTGCATGTCCCACCTCATTAGTAAGGATATCTCTTTCCAGGGACAATGTGGTCATAGCATCACTGTATTTTTCCCTTATAAGACCCATTATTGAGTACAATGCCCCTTTCGGCATGTACCTCAAGCAGCACATGCAGCAGCTGGAGAAACCACAGAGATTCCTCACTTGGAGAATCCAGGGCCTCAAACATCTACCCTACACAGATAGGCTAAATGTCCTGTCCCTCTACTCAGTCTCCTACAAACTCCTCAGAGGTGACATCTGTCTGGCATACAAAGCAGTATCAGACCCTGCCCTGATGGGACTGCTGCATAACCGCAAGTCAAGCTCCACTCGAGTAACCTGCATGCTGAACCTCAACCTGGTCTGTGACATCAATAGGAATTGTTGGCGGGAAAGATTTGTGTCCCAGAGACTCCCCCTTTTGTGGAATAGACTCCCTCTCCATGTAAAGCAGAGTACCTAATTAAACCTTTTTAAGCGCAACCTGGATAACTAAATGGGATACGGAAAATACACCCCTGGGATTCCACCTGTGTCCCTGCTGGACTGTGGCATAGGGTGCTGACTTGTTGGAACATGGGCTAAATTTTTAGCTAGGCTTGTAATAACCTCTGGGCCAATAGCCTAGTAACTTTCTATGATCCTTACAAAGTGCAGATTACATAGATTACAAGTGTAGTAGCAAGCACCGCTCAATGAGAAGTTAGATGCCTGCATCATCACAATAGAAGAAATGCTTTTGTCACCCATTTAAGGATGGTGACCTCAGCATTATTTTATATTATTTGTTATGTTTCTGCTTGATAAGAAGTAACAATAAAATAGCTAAGAGTGATGGTAATGGAAGAAAAGTGTAAAACCTTTGTGGGTAGGCAGTAGGTTTAGTTTTGTGATTGAATTATATAAACAGCTGCTCATTTCTGTCACAGATTAAAAGGTCCATAAAAATAATGGGTTTGGGGATAACTTGAAACTCAGACTGACCATCACTGCAGTAACTTGGATGAGTTCTAAAGACTGGAGATATGATTGAGGTCTGACAGTTGCTAGCTAAAGTAAGGTTTGGTAGCAGGATGCTACTGGATATTTTATTGAAGGGTATAAAATGGAGAAGTCATTTTTCTTGTGAGAAGTACCAGATATTACATTTCATGGTATGGCAGTGAGTTATCTAGGGAGTGTTTCTGCAAGGATAACAACCTTTTTCTAGTTATGTCTGTTCAGTTTAAACTTTGTCTCATTTGACAACCAGTCAGAAAAGACCTAAAGTGAAATATCAAACTTTGGCAACCATTTCATAATTAGTTCTAAACTGTGTGTCCTAATGTACATAGTCTTCTTAAAGCAATCCTGCCTTCCTGCAAAAATAAATAAATAAATAAATGGTGAAATTACAGCAGTGAAACACTGAGTACCATTGTTAATAAATCATTAAATTTTTTTCTGCTTCATAGTTTTGTGGTCTAGGATTAATTTCTGAGCTAATGGTAAATATGTCCATGCTTTCTCCATTATAGCATATGTTTCTCTGGCTATTGTGGTTTTCTTCCATTTTGCAAAAATATTTGGTCAGCTGATCATCTTTTCATTACCTATATGCATCACATGTGTTCTTGCACTGTTGTACTATGCATTGCCTAATTACAAAACCATGATCATCATAAATGCTGAAAAATAATCCCCCAAACACAGGAAGTTGAAAAAGTTAACTTCATTGTTTGTTTTTTTTTTCGTTGAGCTCAGAACTCTTTTCCTTTTCTTATGCACAACTATGAATCCTGACTATTATAAGAGTTAATGGACCAGTTCACCCACTTCCAAAAGAATAAGAGAACTAACAACAATAATCACTCAACCCTCCTTTCCTGGTTAGTTTTTCTGGCATGTGAGACATTTTGCAAACCTTGAATGCCAATAGGGTGGTAAAAGGTAAACCCCATTCGCTAGTACTGCATGATGTTTATTCAGAGCAGATTCCGGGTCTTCAGAAACAATGGTGTACCACTAGAAAAATGTGTCAATTATTGAGGTACTTCACATATTCCAATGACATTCCCTCTCTCTCCCTCTCCCTTTCCAGCATTTGACGTAAATGGAAAAGATGCTGCATATTCTACCAAAATTAAAATTAGATGCTTCTTGTGGAGGCAAACAAATAATTGACATAATAATCTGACAGATCTTGGTATAACATTGTGCCAGTGCTTGACAAATGATATCCATTTCAACCATATGTGGCATCAGCCTCGTAGACATCTTGCTACTTACCACCCACCTAGGTGTATATTTCCATGTCCTTAATCTGTGGCTTTTCCCTAAAATATACATTTTCATATCAAACTATCAATCCTGTTATTTTTTACAAAGTTACAGCTTAATAACAGAACAATCAAACTATCCTCACTGAATCTAATCACATGTAATTAACTGTTAATAATCTTTAATAAGTGGTCATACATTCCCTTCAGCCAGGAGTTCTAAAAACGTCTGCCCCCTAAGTGGAAACATTGCACATGAACTGAAACAAAACAGCAAGGCTGATTTCAGGACTCTTTAGGGCTCCTATCCAAGTGGCTTTAATCTCAGAATTCTATAGAGACAGGAAACTGAGTATTATTACCTGGCACTAAGCCTATATTGTGTAGTAAATCACTTACACAGACATGATGGACAGATAATGAAAGAGAAGCAGGATAATCCAAAGACTTACTCAGATATTGACCTCACAGCCTCTTAAGTAAGTGGATGCATTTACATCGTCTGTAGTTATGTTAGTATATTAATGAAAGTGAGTGACAAATTGTTTCTGAAGAGGATGTAGGAGGTCATGTACAGAATGAAATGGCATAATGTTAGTGTACTTAAAACTCTTAATGCACAAAGTGACATATCCATTTGCCTAAGGTGGCAAAATACTCAAAGGCGGGGTCTCTGTTAATATATCAAATGATGATCCATGAAAATAGTCATGTGTATAAGGTAAAGAGTTCAGCTTTGCAAAATAATGTCATGTTGTCCACTCAGCTGTGTGCCTCTTGAGCTGCCATAATTGTACAACACTTTACATAAATGTATTTGCAACAAAATGCTGTAATCCATCATAGCATAGCGGCTCACCTGCTATGCTGCAATTGCAGATTTCTCCTTACTTTTTTCAGTCCATTGGCCCATGAAATGAATCATCAGCTATTAACTAGCTAATAAGCATTGACTGAGTATAACAAGACAGTAAAAGGACTATGTGACATCATAGCAGACAAGTTCCATGCTTACTGGTTGAAGAAGAGATGCATGAACAGCTGAAGGGTGTTAATATTTATTATGCTTCACCTGACTGAGTTTTGTTGCAGGCATATAAAAACACATTTATTATGTTAGAAAAATTATTATTATGCTGACAACATCTAAACTGAATATATTGTAAATCTACGTTACACAGAAAGGGTTATAAAACACAGTCCTCTTTTTGCTGGGAAACATGCACACTGCAATCCCTGATATGGAGGTCAGCACCCTCATCCCCATCTCTGTGTATACTAAGAGGTCACATTAACTTAGAGAAAACAGAAAGGTAGAAAAGCAATCTCTCTAAAACAACATTCAGTGTGGAAACCAGTCAGCATCAATGTTTTCTCCAGGTCATCAGGCAGTAATAATAATCATTTTACTAAAACATTCTGAGCATGACTGCAACTGGATGCAACAGAAAGTAGCCTTCCTGATATCATTTGCCATTTGCAGACTTCTGTGGATAGAGCAGTAACTTGATACCAGTTAGTCTGGTTGACATCACATAACATGAATTAAATCCAGGATTTTGAGGTCTTGGGTTTCCATATGTCTTTCTATTAATCCCACATATTTATGTAAGGTAGAATTAAACTCAGCTGCATTACTGATTCCCTTTTATATAATCAGGCAAGCAAGGTAATCGATAAAGATACTATACTCTCAATAAAACATTTTTCCTGTATTTATTTAATATTTGTTAACTGGGAAAGTCCAACTTGGAACAAAGCCAATTTTCAGCAGAGGCCTGGGGTGAAAAGGTCCAGACGCATGTCTTTGAAATGTGGGAGGAAACTGGTGCACCTGGAGGAAACCCACACGAACACAGGGAGGACATGCAGACTAAACACAGAAAGCACCCCAACTGAGAATCTCTTGCTGTTTGGCAACAATGCTACCTCTGCACCATCATATGTATAATGAATTTCTTATTTCCTTTTTTTCAGTGCAGTTTACTCCTTAAAATTAATGAGTGCCCCACAGAATGCAATCAAATGCAGCCATACAAAAACCTTAACCCTGCTGGCTTTGTAGTCGAGCATTAGAACTGTCCACTTTTGCCTGTATTTCAAGTAATACAAACACAGATTAATAAGTCAGTCCTCCAATATTTTTCCATCTAATTGTATTCTTAGTAAAATGTTTTTGTATGCTTTTAGTCATAATGAATATTTTCATAATTTATAGGTATCCTAATGCATTCTCAAATTCCATGGCTTGCCTAATTAAATTAGGATGATGAGAAGTCAAGATATAGGCACTTCAGACAAGTTAGTATTTCAACATTGTTTTCCATTTTTTTAGCATCTATTTGCTATTTAAAATAAAGGCCATTTTTACAAAGATACTTAAATCATTATAGTTATTTATTATTCTAAACCCCTTTACATTACCGTAATTGTAACATTTATCCAATTTTATATCATAATTGTACTTTTTTCCCTCACTGTATTCTTTGAGATTTGGCATACATAGATGATAGTCTTGAAATACTGCAATCTTTATATCATCTGCACATGTAATGTCTGACATCGTTTTTCAGTTGGTGGTATACTCTGTCTGTGTAGATGTGCACTAGAAATATACTGTGTTTTTTTTCTTATACATCTAGAATTTTGTTTTAGAACACTAACCACTGTCACAGATCTGTTACATCATGTTAGCAATACAAGGAAAACAGTGTATTTGTTACCCTGCGTTGACTGTTTGTTATATTTCCATCATTAGTACTGGATGCATGCATTAGTCTGCTTTATTTATGTTTTGTGAAAAAAAGGACAAGAAAAGAGAAAAGAAACCTGTCACAATGTAATCATTCTCCAGTATCCTCCAGGCTATGTTTGCCTCTGTCTTCTATGTTTCACATTCATCAGGAACTCCTCTGGCACCCCATAATGTCTTGTACCAACTTTTTAGAAACTATTTTTCAGTGGGTTTTTACTCTTTCCATAGCGATAGGATTAATTTGGACATGAAATTATTGCCTAGTATACCTAGATGTTCTTGCAACACTCAATTTTGTCTTCTTCCAAATAATGTTGTTTAACATTTTAATTTTCACAGCTTATTAGATAAAATAAAAATGAAGAAACAAAGGCACATTATTACAAAATGTATGATGCAACCCTATGATTATATATAATTCAAGAAACATGATGATGTCAGGTCAGAAAGGTTACCATTATAAATTCAGAGCTAACTTTTCCATGGTGCTTTAGAACAAACGTGCAGCACCACTGAGGCTGTCTCTGGGAACATGGTAAATGCTAATGAGGCATTCTGGGGGAAGATGCATATGCTAATTAGCCATGTGTTCTCACCTGGAAGTACATGCACTAAGGCATTTATGTAAATGAGTGATTCAGAGAACTATTTGCTGTGTAAAATGATTGCACGTTGCCAAAAGCTTGTCTTCACCCATCATGGTACAGGTAAGTGCCAGCAAGTTTATTGGACAGGTTTGGATGTGTGTGCATGTGTCTATATATATGTGAATGTATGCCTGTGTGGAGGTCACAGTAGGGACATAAGTGCGTAAGGTTGAATGGGTGTGTCCATGACTACGAAGGAGGGCTGGTGTCTTTGTGTGTGTGTGTGTGTGTGTGTGTGTGTGTGTGTGTGTGTGTGTGTGTGTGTGTGTGTGTGTGTGTGTGTGTGTGTGTGTGTGTGCGTGTGCGCATGTGTGTGTGTGTGTGTGTGTGTGTGTGTGTGTGTGTGTGTGTGTGTGTGTGTGTGCGTGTGCGCATGTGTGTGTGTGTGTGTGTGTGTGCGCATCCCCTTCAGAAGCTAGAAGTTTCAAAACTTTGAACCTCAAATGGTCGAGACCATAGGATCAAAGTTTTGAAACGTTGAAAGTTTTGAATACAGATTGCTGTATAGTGCTGAATGGGATGTTTACAGTAGTGAGATTATTTTGCAGTTGGTATATTTATTTATCAGGGGGGGGTGCAGGGGGTATTTTTTATTATGTTTTTGAAGTTTCAAAACTTAGATTTGCTGGTCTCAGACATTTGAAGTTTGAAGTTTTGAATCTTCAAACTTTATAAGTAGATCCATGTGTGTGTGTGTGTGTGTGTGTGTGTGTGTGTGTGTGTGTGTGTGTGTGTGTGTGTGTGTGTGTGTGTGTTCATGAATGAGGAGGGTGAGCAGCATACCTCCACATTCGCCTAGACTAATGAGCAAATCCTGCAACATTAGTGGGGTGGCACTAAACTCTAGTGATATCTCTTTTTACAGCATGCCTTTAAAGCACTTATGAAAAGAAAAATTAAAGTTCTGCAGGATGAATGACTTGGAGCCAGGGATAGTACTAGACATCAGGAATACTCTTTATACTATTTCTTAAAGGCAGTAAAACATATTTAAATTCTGTACTATCACATCTTATATGGGGAAGTCCTCTGCATCACAAATAAATAGCACGGATCATCTGTAATATTACTTAAATATTCTAAATAAAGAAAGAAAAAAGGGGAAAGGTTTCAATCTCTGTATACTTGACACAGAAAGCTCTGTACACTTGAAACAGCATTAGTCCACTACATTGTTTAGTGTTGCAAAGAGGTTTTATATAATAACAAGTATATAATTCTAATTTCTAGCTTTATTAAATAACTGCAGCAGTTGTGAGCTACAAGGGACAGGACACCTATAACAGGCAACAGCAGGAGTATCCTGTATCCTCAGGAACAGACAGTTGAGAGGGATCGGTGTGTGTCTCCTTGGGGGGAGGCTTCAGGACAAAGCCAGGATGAACACTAAAGGACACCAGAGATAATTTTTTAAATCTACCACAGAATCAATGGAAAAATTATTAGAATTACAGTCAGTTATCAACCAGAAGAAAATGCTCACAGTAAAGGGTGAATGAGAGACATACAAATTAGATGCCAATGAGTTAATTCCTCATTGCAGCTAATACAACTGTAAATCACCAAATTACCAGTGATCTTATTCTTTAAATGCCATACATGGCCATACTATATAAACAACCTCCATCTTCAAATATCTAGGATTATGGTCTGATCAGTTTCTAAACATGTGAGTGTTCACATAATGGTTAAGTTCATAACTTCAGAGACATAAACTCCAGGGTTTGATTCTGACTGCTGGTTATTAACTAAACTAGTAATAATCTGGTGACTACTAGCTCTGTACCTAAGGGTTGTGTGTTGGCATAATGATTATGGTGTTTACCTCGCAGACACAAGGTAGAGGTTGTTTGGGATGCAATGCTAGGCTTAAAAAGCCCCTTGTGATTGTTAACCTAGTACACACCTATGAACATATAAACTTCCATTCCCAAACAGACATTAAAGTGAGAGCAAAAATAAATTCTCTTCTCTTGCGGGCCAAAAAAGTCTCTCACTTTCTATCTCAAAAAGCTGGAGCAGCCATTGTAAAAATGAATTCTCTTAACTGGAATATGGATGACCCATTTTTGCATCCACCTTCAAGAAAAACACCACTGCACTCCAAACAATCTCCAGTGGCGTCTGCTGATTGATTGCACTCTCACTGCTCCATATGTATTACTGTATTACCTTAAAGAAAGCGAAACAGCTAACCAGAAAACAAATATCTAACCTACTCTTAAGATTCCAGCTGTACAAACTACTCCAGTTCCAGGCATTTACTCCCTTTGCAGTTAAACATCATTAAAACCCTTGTCATGTAACCTGTGACACTACTGACAAGCTGCATCAACTTTCTCTACTCCTAGAAGCAAAGCACATGCATTCTCCTCTCAAGCACCTATTTGACAAGCTGTCCCCCTCAACTTAAAGAAAGTGAATAATTACTCCTAATTCAGAACCCAGCTCAAAATGCTCCATGTCATCCAAGCCAAACACTCTTGTTTCAACACAGGACACATCATCTAAAACACTATCCGGTTTTCCTTTTCAGTTCTCTTCTTCTCCCATAGAATTAATGCAGATTGACCCACTTGAGAATTTAATGTAAATATTGAACATTATACACCACTTGTTCTCTGTAATGTAAATTTAGTTTTTCTATGTAGCTAATCTAAAATAATCTGTTATTGCTCATATCTCTGCCTTTTTTCCTGATATGCTTTGTATTTAACCTGGGTTGTACCTGAAATTGGTCAATAGTGGTCATTGCATTACCCTGGTAAACAAATATAATTGATAAATAAATAAAATAAATATTTAGTTAAAGTCAATTTGTGTTAAATTATATTCCTCAATCACTGTTTTAATTTCAATTCTTTTCTGAAATTAACCTATCTCCAGCATGCCACCATGCACTTCCTGCCTCAGTCAATCCACATTTTACAATATTTTCCTTCCACGGTGTATCTGTGTAGGTATGCAGACAAATAAAATGGAAGTAACAGATTCAAATGCTATGTATCCCAATAATACTTTCTGTAATAATTCAGACTACATGAACTATGTCCAGAAGGAGCTACACTGCACATATAATGAAAACATTTTAAATATACATCACAAGTATATCACCTAAAAAAGTTGAATTCCTCCTCTTCCTCAAATCTAAATGTGTCTGATTTGTATAGGAATGGAATAAGCTATTGGACAGGCATCCACTAAACTTAACTTCTGCTGTTACTTAGGCAAGTGGTACTCCTTATTTTCACATATTCAATTTTTAGTCAAAGATTCATCTGAGGATAATAAAGGATTGCCTTTACAACTAAAAACAATAAATAAATAAATAAATATATAAACAAATTAAAGCATACACCAGTATCAATAAGAGTACAAAGGCATTACTTTAGACACTTTTTTTAGGATTTTATAGCTGACATGATTAATACAAAAAACAGGAGCATGTACACCAGCAACACTGACTCTAACAATGAATGTTCCTAACATAATTTGTGATCTACAATTGGTAACTGGCTAATTAGAATTGCATATCAAATTCCATTATATTCCATTCTTTAATTTATTATTTTATAAGAAATTAATGCATATACCTATTTTGGCATAATTTTATGCAGGTTATCAATATCTTTCAAAGGACTCAAGGACTGAATATTATGTGATGGTGTTTCTGTAGAAATGCATATCGTATTATGTTATAGCTGTAACAGGCAGCAGTAATCAGGTACAAGAATGGAATGGAAATTTACCCGGGTTATATTGTTATTCAGCCAAGCTGCCCATGAACCCGCCCTTTGTCCAGTAGGTTAGACTAGTTAGAAGCTGTAAATAAGTAAAAATAAATAAATCATCCTCGAATCACCTTCTTCAAACAACAATAATATATTTTCCTTACCCCATCATTAACTCTAGAAAAAGATTGACAGTGGTTGTGCTATAAGATGAATATCTACACTGTATACCATGTCCAAAGCTGCAAAATACCTTACTTTCATCCACTTTAATATTCTCCTCTGCCTTTTTTTAAAAAAAAAAAACATAACTTTTATTTGTTGTACATTTTAAAAACTATTGGTGTGTACTGTAGGAAGAATAGGTTCATAGGTTCATAGGTTGATACTAGGCTATTGGCCCTAGGGCCTATACAAGCCTACCCATAACAATTCCCTGGCTATTTCTTCCCTTAATATTTACTTCCCTGGACCTCTGTCTAGCAGGGTGACTGACATAATCCCCAGGGTGAATTTCCTATCTCCCATCCAATCGTCAAGGTTCCTTTTTGAAGAGGTCCAAAGAGGCGCTCTGCTTGACATGTATGGGCAGTCTATTCCAGAGTCTGGGGAGTCTCTGGGTCAGGAACCTATCCCTGTAGCATGTTTTTTTCATTGTGATGACAAGGTTTAGATCCCTGGAGTGTGTAGCTCTGAGGGATTGGGATTTCTTTAAGTGTAGCATGTCCGACAGCTCTGGGTTTGACATGGCCTTGTATGTTAAGCAGAGATCACCTCTGAGTAGTAGAATATAGCTGGAGTTTTTTAGATGGTCAGCATAGGGCATCTGCTTTATGCCTGTGATTCTTTTAGTGAGGTATTTCTGCGGCCTTTCCAGTGGTTGCAGATGTCTTGAGAGGTGCATACCAAATGGGGCGTTGTATTCTATACTGGGTCTAATTAGGGATAATCATTGGCAACCCATCAAGTGACATAGCGATTAATACCCAGCTTAATAAGTTTATCTGTGATTCTAGAGTGGCGAATGGTGTTGAAGGCCTTGGCAAGGTCCAGATAGGCTGTGTGGACCACCTTACCCTCGTCCACAGCTCTGGAGACTGATTCAAAGTAGTCAGTCAGGTTCAGGAGACAAGATCAGCCCTTCATGAACCCAAACTGGGTAGGGTCTAGTGTTTGATGGTTGCCAATGTGTTTGTTTATAAGTTCCATGATAATACATTCCATGGCTATGCAGATCAGGCCTATCAAACTGATGGGGTGGTAGTTCCCAGGATCCAAAGTGGCTCCCCCCTTGTGGAGTGGGATAAGCTGTGTGCACTCAGTGGGCACGAAGCCTGAGGTGAGGCTATGATTAAACATGACACTTAGGTGAGGTTCCAGTTCATTTTGTAGTCCATGTAGTACACAGCCCGGGATGTCATCTGGTCCCATGGATGCTGTATTCTTAGCTTTGGAGAGTGCGTTTTTTTTTACCTGTGTGGTCATTATTACTGGAATTTGGCAATCTTTCAGGTTCCAGTTCATATTGTAGTCCATGTAGTACACATCCCAGGATGTCATCTGGTCCCATGGATGCTGTATTCTTAGCTTTGGAGAGTGCATTTTTTTTACCTGTGTGGTCATTATTACTGGAATTTGGCAATCTTTCGGTATTGAGATGGGCCCTTTAGGGGGTGAAGTTGGCACTGAATCAGTCTGCCAGGATATTGGCAATATCCTTGGAATCAGTATATTTAATGCCATTCTGTTGTAGCTCAGAGCAGATCTGAGCATTGCTATTTAGATTCTTGACATAACTATAGAATGCCTTATGGTTGTCTTTGGAATCTTTGGCAATTTTATTTTTGTAACTAGCTTTGGAGGATTTTATGAGGGTCTCAGCTTCTTACTGAGGCTGGTAAGGGAGTTTTTTTTGCATCTTGGGATTTTCCTCTTTCCTGCAACAGTTTTTCCCTTTTGTTGTAAAGTTGCTCTTCAAGTGTTCTTCAGTGCAGCTGTGAAACAAACTTGTTCCCTGAACAATAGAAGTCGAGTTCCAGGACTCCATTTTCTTGTTATGTTATACAGTCTCACATGGTTTGTATCCAGATTCATGTAATACAACTAATATACATAAATCTAGCCATAAACTGTGAGATATTTATTCTTTGCACTCTAGGCTGTCTATAAAATACTTACTCCCTTTCTTGACAGGATTCACTATTTTGTTCTTTTTTTACATACATGTTTTTATGTATTTATCACATTTCCTTCTGCTTTTCTTAATATTGCAGTCTGTACACTTTTATTCTTCTTTTGATTACAGTTTATTGACTATGCTTGCAGTGGTTTGTAGGAAGTTACCTAGTAAGTGAGAATGTGCCTTGTCATATCTTTTTGTACATTTCTTCCACACAAATGTGTTTTTTTAATTTTTATTTTCACTTTTTGTCCACATAACCTTCATTTAAGATTGTTAAGAGGTTTTCTGAGGAACTGTTCAAATTTTCAAGTCTATTTCCCTTTTTTGTTGTGTCTTTCGGCTTTTCCCTTTAGCTGATGGTGACTTATTCCATTTCATGATTATATATTCTTAAAATGGCTTTATATTTCCTTCACTGACATCCTGTTCTTCGCTATATTTAAGAATGTCAAGTACAAAGCTACTTTTTTCTTGTCTAGCTTCTATCATTAATTTTCTGAGACCTTTAATGTACATGAAATTAAGAATGTTTCTGTTTTTTGGATGTGGCTCCACTCAAGTATTCCAGTTAACATCTGGCATATTAATGTCTGTCATTAATAACACATCCTCTGTCTCCTCGGTCCTAATGTTTTTTGTGATCATTTTCTTATATTTTGTCTCGTTATGAGGAGGGGGTTGGTAAATGTAGATTATGCTGCCATTTCCTGTCTTCATTATGACCCATTGGGCTGCTTCTCACTGTTTCCTCATTTGATTTGCTACTGTGACCCCCTCATTATAGCTAAATTTACCTACTATTCCCTGTTTCATCTCTCCCGCTTCTCCCATATGCATACTGGTATGTCTTCTTCACTGTCAAGAATCTATATCAAATCATATTCTGTTATCTGCCACAGTATGAAGAAAATGTTTATCTTGTGCTAGGGGTTAATAACTAAATGAAATCAAATAGAAAAAGGATGCAAATTGAATCTATGCACAGACTATAGTAATAGCGCAGATATAGAGCAAATCAGTATCCCATGTTTTCTTATTCAAAAGGTAGAAGTATAAGAGATTTCTTGGTGCATGGCAAGTTTCAGCTGGCTGTAAGTCATAGGAGTTTGGGGGTAGGTGCAACAGATACTTTCCCTTGTGGAAAGCGCATTTGTTGCCAGTATGTAGTAAAATGTTTTGACAAAATTAATGAAAAGTATTTTACATGTAAAGGGGGATTTTCCTGTGACAGTACTGGAATAGTTTATGGTTTGAAATGTCCCTTTGGTAAGGTATACATTGGGGAATGTAAAAGAAGTTTCAAACAAAGGTTGAAGGAACATGTTAGGAATGTTAAGAAGGGCAAAGAAGAAAGTCCTGTTGCATCACATTTTAAAGAATATCACAGTGGAAATATACAAGGCTTACAAGCTACAATTTTGGGGCAAGTACAATGAATGTATGCTTTGGAAGTTAGAATCTACTTTAATTTTGAAGTTTAACACTTTAATTCCATATGGAATGAATCGAGAATATTATTGGAAATGTTTTCTTTAATTAAAGTCTATGGTTAATTGTTTGTAATCATGCTATTTAAAGATAGAATATTTATTTATTTATTTTATTTTATTTTACATTTGTTAACGGAGGGTGTCTGACTGAGCCGAAAAGTCCCTTTTTCAGCAGAGGCCCAGGGAGAAAAGCTCCACATATACATTTAGATATTTAGACATGTATACACACAAATTACGATAGATATGTTTTTACAGTGGTATGTTGTACATCAACAGTTACAGTGGAGAGAACAAACAAGAAAATATTAATTTAAAAATAAAGGTAATTAATGGATTACATACATAGCACACAGGTACAGTACATACATTGTACACTAGCCAGTGTTTGTGAGTAAGAGTGAAAACTATTATCAAGTACTCTAGGTTTAGTATGTGTACCTTTCACTAGCCTATGGTGCAGTCATGGCACTACCAACTTTGCTTGAGATGTTGCCTAAAGAGGTTTTTAAAGGAGGCTTTGGATGGTGTGTTTTGTATGCTAGTGTGGAGAGAGTTCCATATTTTAGCCACTGAACTACTATATAGTGCATCTCCAAAGCTATTGTAGCTGTTGGTGACTTCTAGTAGTAGTTTGCTTGATGATCTAAGAGGACTTTTGGGTGAGTGATGCTGTACTAGGTTTTTGAGGGCAGGACACTTATTAGGGAGGTAATAGATAGAATGACAGAGGCAGATCTGATTGTAGGTTAGGAGGTTGGACAGTTCAAGCCAGTGGAGCTGTCTCAAAGCAATACAGTGATGAGTTCTATATGAGCAATTTGCAGGAAAGCAGGCAATTCTGTTATAGCAGGCTTCCATTTTGCTTAGTTCAGTTTTGTTGAGATTAGTCAGAACGGGAGATGCATAGAGTAGGGTGGATAGAAGTTGGGAGTGAGCAATGGCTGATTTTGTGTTGTTGGTAAGAAATGGTTTGATATGGTAGAGTGATCCCAGTTTGGCATGCACATTTTTAATAGTTAAGTTGAGATGACTATCAAATTTTAGGTGGGAGTCTAGGGTTATTCCCAATAGCTTAGTCTGTGCCACTGGAGCGATTGCAGTAGTATTTGTGGAGTAATAGTGAATTGACTGTTATCAGTGTTTTTGTTAGAACTGGTTATAATCATAAGCTGAGTTTTCTTTGGATTGAGGATAAGTTGGGCTTTGGTAAGGTAGTTTTCAACATCAGAGAATGCTAGTTGAGTTGTTTGCAGCAGGGTGGGAATGTTTTGTGCAGCATAGATTAAGGTAGTATCATCTGCATACAGAATGATAGATGCATGCTGTGTGGAGGTATGGAGGTCATTTGTGAAGATTGTGAATAGTAGTGGTCCTAAGATAGAACCTCTGGGACTCCTATAGTTATGGGCAGCTGAAGTGAGAGAGAATTTTCCCATTTCACAGCTTGGTACCTGTCAGTTAAGTAGCTTTGGAACCAGGTAAGAGTGGAATTTGATAGGTGATATTGGTTTAGTTTGTTTAACAAGTAGAGATATACTCTGTAAAGGCTGAAGAGCCGAGGCGCTAGAGGAGTCTACATTTTATGCTTTGTATTTGCTGCTAACCAGATTTTATTGGATCCAGTGTGTGCTTATTTTACCTGTTTTGTGGGAATACATTGTGGATCTACTACTGGACTGGACTATAATTTTAATAAAATATAAAGGTAATCACTGGCTTCTTTCCTTGTGTGGTGGTGAGCTGTTCTGTTTCCAGTTCGTGGTGAAGTAGAGTAATATGGCCAGTGATTCCTTTAAGTCTATCCCTAGAATATTTAGAGAGACTTTTCAGGAAATTTCACAAAAGACTTTGGACAGTTTTCTCAATATGACTGTTGGGAATACACCTGCAGCTAGTTTAAGTAAAAGCCAAGAAGGGGTAAATGTTTTAGCTCACAATTGAAGTGAAGCCATGCTGCTCTGTATGCCATTTGGGGAGAAAACAGAAATCAACGGAATGGTAACCCTTTTGCTGCAATTAGAGAAAGGAAAGACAGCAGCTACTCTGGAGTTGCAGCAGCTGTATGATAGGGTAGAAAGACTGTTTTTTTTTAAGGAAACATCAGTTTTCTTTAACTCTTTAAGTCTGCAAAGGTACGTGGAGCTTAACTTTACCCCTAGAGGCTTGAGAGCTATGAAAAGTCCTTCCTCTCCCTATAATTTACATGAGGAAGAAGAGAAAATCTTCCATGCTAGGTGGATAGCTGATGCCCACAAATGTAGCACTGAGTGGGTACAGATTCTTATTGAGAGAGACTACCTTAAAAGAAGGATATTAGTGACTGAGATGAAAGTGGCATGTCAGAACATCATTCAGCAGTCTAACAATTCAGTTTTAGAAAGTTTCCTAGCTGGAATGAATGAATGAAAGACTGTCAGGTTATGAAAAAGAACTTATTGCTTGTAAGAGGGATAAACTGTAGAGATATATGTGATTATGAACAGAAGTCTGCATTTAATGTTTCAACGAGCCAGTCAAAGAAATGGCAGAGGGTGATATTTCAGCAAGAATCAGGAAGAAAAGTAAATAATGGCTACATTTCATCGCAGGCAGTGAATCTTCTTTTGTGAATGATAACAATGATAAAGAGAACAAGTTTCCAGGACTTCCTGAACCAGCTAACCCGGGCTATATGGTCAAGAATTTTTGTGAATGAGGGAGGAATTATGGTAAAAAGAGGTCCAGGAAGTATGAACATGCACAGGACAATTATGGGGAATATAACCCCAACTACCGGACATATAAAAAAGGCAAGTGGTACTGAGTTAAATGTTGTAAATAATGATTATGTAGTAAATTTGTCTGGATGTATTTTATCAGATGCTGATGTAGCACTGGTAAATAGAGGTTTAAAGTTTATTCCCACGGCTTTTACTAGAGGGTATGAACTGAAAACTGAAGTGTTTAAATTTATTAGAAAAGTGTACTTAAAATCTTTTTTTGCACAAGATACAAATGTAATTCATGAAAGCAATGTGGACAGTGAAGATGATCTAAGTGAAATGAGTTTTCATTCATGTGTTTCTGATTTAGAAACTGATGCTTACTGTAAGTTTTATTTCATTCTTGTGTGTAGGGATGAAAATATACAGAAATTTTCTTCTGCTTTACAATTTTCAATAAATAGCTTGAAAAAGTGAATAAAAGCAAGGAAAGAAGTTAAATATAATTTAAGTAGAGAAGAATGGAAAAGTCTATTAAAGTTAAGTGAACATAGGGAATTGGTGTTTAAACCATCAGATAAAGGGGATAAATTAGTGGTTCTATATTATAATCAGTATCTGAATATGTGTTATGCTCATTTAAAGAATGTTAAAGTTTATGCCTTGGTGGAGCTGGGATGTTATCAAGAAGCAGTAATTAAATACAAAGAACTGCTAATGAAGGGGTTAAGACCAAAATATTTCTCACAAGAGGATGTATATAAAAAAAATTGTAGTTAAAGATAATACTATGGCATACTTCTTTTGTGTCCCTAAAATACATAGAAGTTTAATTGATCCACCAGGACATCCCATAGTCTCTGCATGTAGTTATTTTACACATAACGTTGCTCTTTTTTATATTCCTACTTGAAAGAAGAAGCAGAGAAGCTAAGGTCTTACATCAAAGATTCCTTTGATTTTTTTAAGTAAAATCAGAAATGTAAAGTGGAAGAAGGACATGTTTTTCATTGTTATGGATGTTACTAGTTTATATACAAATATTGAACATGCACATGGTTTAGAAGCAATATTATTTTTTTATAAGGACTTGCCTAAAACACATTTTATTATTGAACTAATACATTTTTGTTAAAATAATAACATCTTTGAGTTCAATGGGGAACTTTATAGGCAGCTTCGTGTAACAGCCATGGGGGCAGGTTTTGCCCCATGTATGCAATTTTTTTCATGGGCATGTTTGAAAATAAATATGTATATAGTAATTAATTTTTTTAGGAAATTTGTCATAAGTTATTATAGATTTATAGATGATTTAATATTCATTTGTGAAGGGGGTGGGAAGAAGTGAATATATTTGTGCAAAAAATTCAGATAAATCCCTATAATATCAAGTTTGATGGAATACAGACAGGTGATAAAGTAAACTTTCTTGATATAACTTTGCAAGGTATTAATGATGGTAGAATACAAACAAGTTTAAATACAAAATATGAAGGGAGTGGTCATATACTGCATGGGGAAAGCTGTCACCCCCCCCCCCTCACACTATTAAATCTATCCCCTATGGGGAATTTCTTAGAATAAAAAGAATATGTAGTGATAAAAAAGAGTGCGAGAAGGAAATAGAAAAAAACAGCACGTGTTTGTAACTAGAGGTTACAAGGAAACAGTGGTGAAGGAAAATAAAAGGAGGGCAATACAACAAAATTATACTAAAATCAGGTATAGCATGCAAGGCAGAGTACGTCAACAGGATAAACAAAAATTATGTTATGTGACCAAATATACAGTGTTTATAGAAGTTCTAATAAATTTGGTAAAATATCATTGAGGTATTTAAAGAAAAAGAAATCCCTTAATATAAGAGCAAATGAGTATCCCATGTTTTCTTATTTGAAAGGTAGAAGTATAAGAGATTTCTTGGTGCATGGCAAGTTTCAGCTGCCTGTAAGTGATGGGTGTTTGGGGGTAGGTGCAACAGGTACTTTCACTTGTGGAAAGTGCAGTTGTTTCCAGAATGTAGTAAAACATTTTGATAAAATGAATAAAAAATATTTTACATGTAAAGGGAGATTTTCCTGTGACGGTACTGGAATAGTTTATGGTTTGAAATGTCCCTGTGGTAAGGTATATATAGGGGAAAGTAAAATAAGTTTTAAACAAAGGTTGAATGAGCGTGTTAGGGATGTTAAGAAGGGCAAAGAAAAAAGTTCTGTTGCATCACATTTTAAAGAACGTCACAGTGGAAATATACAAGGCTCACAAGCTACAATTTTGGGGCAAGTACAACGAATGTATGACTTTGATATTAAAAGACAACTTTGGAAGTTAGCATCTACTTTAATTCTGAGGTTTAACACTTTCATTCCATATGGAATGAATCAAGAATGTCATTGGAAATGTTTTCTTTAATTAATTTAAGTCTATGATTGGTTAATTGTTTGTAATAATGCTATTTAAAGACAGAATATGTGAAGTAGGGATGTACTCTGTAAACGCTGAAGAGCCGAGGCACTAGAGGAGTTTGCATTTTATGCTTTGTATTTGCTGCTAACCAGATTTATCGGATCCGGTGTGTGCTTATTTTACCTGTTTAGCAGGACTACATTGTGGATCTACTACTGGACTGGACTATAATTTTAATAAAATATAAAGTTAATCACTGGCTTCTTTCCTTGTGTTGTGGTGAGTAATAGCTCAAATAGTTGTTTTGTGGGCAAAAAATGTGTTAATTTCATGTTTTTTTATGAAATCCTGCTTAGTCATTTTACATCACCTGCTAGACATCACAAAAGCAAATCTGGTTGTCATTGCTTCGTAGTGTTAGAAATGAAGGCATCAACTGCATACAGTATGCTAAATTTGTAATAGCTGAAAATTGTCTTGTCTCACTGAATCATTTAATACATCCTACATATCATTCTATTTTAAACAGAATTTACATAACATTACTTCAGGCATTTTCATAGCTATAATGAGATTTTGATAACACAAAATGCTATACTCCATGAAAAATATATATCAGTGCATAATATTTTCCAGTTTCAGTTAACTTCTATAATTAAAGTTGCTACTTTTTTACAGGCATTGATTGTGCGATATTTGTATGGTTGATAGATTTGAAACTGCAAGTCTTACTGCAAAGTGGCACACATTTTGCCCTTATTGCATGCTCTAAACTGGATCAGGCAACTGAAGAGTTGTTTACACTCAGAGTCTCATTTTCTGTATTTGTGAAATAGAAATCATTTCAGAAATGGAAAAACATTATAGTAAAACTAAGAAGTAAGCAGCAAATCTTAAAAGACTACAAAATTTTATGTGTCATGTTATAATACATTAGTTGTTGATAAGCTGCATAGGTGGTGAACTCACTTAAAAACTGCAGTAAAATAATTTAATAATATTTATTTAATTAGTATAACATTGATTCCCAGGAAGGAAAAAAAAACATGAATATGAAGAGATAACAAAATAGGACAGACAGGGAAGCTATTAAACTTTTGCGATATACAGTGAATTCACACACATACTATTGTATTTGTTTTTTATATGGTGGGGCTGGCTTCCTTGAGGATGCTGACATATACTTAAGAGGATGCCAAAGCAAGTCTGAAAACATTTTGGACTTAACATGTTAATTAATCAGGATCTTTTTAAGTCAAGCCAGACTAACTGCAGATGGCCTACAATTAATTAATATGCACAGAGAAACAAAAAAACAGCATGTAACCATGCCGCCAAGTAAAACGCAAGAAACAGAAAAATGCTCACATAGTGTTGAATGTTCCAAACACCAATGTGGCTTTCACAAATCAATCACCTCAGCTAGCAGTAAATTTAAAAACGGATGAACGGGAAGGCAGGATAATAATAAAAAAAATTGTTTTAATCTACCAAAAGCTAAAAATATCACACTGTACCAAAAAGAAATGAAAAATACAAAGTACAGTTGAGCACCTCCATCCCTAGTATTGGAACTTCTTCAGAATCATTGAGTAAGAAAAACCGAATCACTAATATAATGATCAAGACCATCATGTGACTTAATTAAATCTTAATTTCATAATTAACAAAATAAAGAAAGCATATTTCAAAGTGAAAAATAGAATAAAAACATTCTTAAAAACCTTTTAAAAACTTTCTAAAAATGTTGAAAATGTTCTGAAAAATGTAGGTGGCTTACAGCATAACTAAATGATTAAAGTTGAGCTGCTCTAAGTTTGAGCACTGCAGAAATTGAAACCTGTTCATTTAACCCCGATTGTTCCGAGGCATTTAGTCTCAATTGCAATTCAAGCTCCCTAAGTTGTATCTTGGTTTCCCAAGACCCTCCCCAGAAGATTTTATGAACAACTTCCAGCAAACCAAACATAAATTTAGAAAAATTAGAGCAAATCAGTGAGCACTTGAACAAAGAATTATTATTATTATTATTATTATTATTATTATTATTACCTTTGGCTCAGTGGGCTATGGCTGACTAAGTCTGCAGATGACTGCAAGTTGGGAGCTGTCATCAATTCCCCTAGTGACATGGACATCCTCCAAGAGGGTCTCACCCAAACAAATGACTGATGCCAGAAACATGCCCTCAAACTGAATACAAAAAAATGCATCATCATCCACTTTGGGGAGAGAGATGTCCCCACAAATTATCACATAAATGACAGCGTTCTAAGCAATCAGTCAGTCATAAGGGATTTGGACACCCAGATTGATAGCAGCTTGACTTTTGATTCCATGTTGCTTCCATTGTATGGAAAGCTTTCTAAATGGCCCACCTTATAAGTAAGGGTATCTCATCCAGGGACAAGGAGGTCATAACATCCCTGTATTCTTCCCTTATAAGGCCCATTATTGAGTACAGTGCCCCATTCAGCATGTACCTCACAAAGCACATGCAGCAGCTGGAGAGACCACAGAGATTCCTCACCAGGAGAATTCATGGCCTCAAAAATCTACCATAGACAGATAGGCTAAAAGCCCTATGCCTCTACACTGTTTCATACAGACTCCTCAGAGGTGACCTCTGTCTGGCATACAAGGCAATCTCGGACCTCTCCTTGATGGGACTGCTGCATATCCGCAAGTCAAGTTCCAGTCAAGTAACCCATACACGTGGCCTCAACCTGGTCTGTGACATCAATAGGTCTTAATGGCAGGACAGATGTGTGTCCCAGAGACTCCCCCATCTATGAAATAGACTCCCTCTCCACGTCAAGCAGAGTACCTCTATACCCCTTTTTAAGTGCAATCTGGATAACTGGATGGGAAATAGAAATTACATCCCTGGGATTCTACCTGTGTACCTGCTGGACAGGGCTATCGGGTGCTGATTTGGCCATGCATGGGCTAAATCTTGGCTAGGCTTGTAAGGGCCACAGTGACAATATTGGCTAGGCTTATAAGGGCCACAGTGCCAATAGCCTAGTAACTTCCTATGATCCTATGGATATGGCATAACTGTGTTCATAAATCCTGTCATGAAACTGCCTTTCTGTTTTGCCTACATAGCAATTTGAACAACCAGAACATAGGGCTATATAAATAACTCATTTTGTGGCACAATTCCCATCTGCTAGTGGAATTGTATGTGAAAGTGCTCCTAAAGTTATTTCCATTTTTTCCAATACATAATTACACTGATTTAATGTGTGCATTTATATTTGTAAATGGATAATGATTTTGGCTCTCCTGTGGTTAATGGGCTGTTACCTTTTCATTCTCAAGGTGACCTCACTCAGCTGGTTGCTCTTTAACTCAAAAGTACAATTTATAAAAAAACATGACTTCTACAGACAATCCACAGTTGGTTTGTCCTACTTCTGGTGTTCCAGTTCAGCATACGAGCACATTTAATCCACTAGACAATGACTGAAGGGCTGGTTATGTTTGGAATAATTGCACAAATGATTTTAGTTGGCACCAAACCCAGTAATCAATTTTTTTTTTAATAACATGGAGTTTCAAGGATTGCTTCATAAGGATTTACATTTCGGTGGCCAGGATGTAACACACACTTATAAAAACTTTCAAGATATGCTGAATGCCTTTGACTGCAAGCTCCACAAGGTGTATAACCTTCAAACTGACAGTTTGTTCTTAACAGAATGCATTAAAAACAAATGTGCTCCAAAGGTCTTCAGCTATATAAATTTTCTCAAGGACTAGTTGTGGACTGTGCTGAATTTTATGAATTACTTGAACTCTTTGACTGCCACAGACTAGAGCTTATGCATTTTATTATTAGGTCAAATATTTTGAATATTGCTAAACTACTTGGAGAACCTAATAGTCTAAATGCTGATATTAATAATGATTTATTGTTTGAGCAGACTGTAAATAAATATGACAAGATCTTTTACAAAGTTGAGCAACAAGTTAAAACTAATCTTAATAAAAACAAAAGAAGTTAATTAGAGACCAGGTGGATTACTCCAATCATAAAGCATACCCCATCCCTAAGTTTATGAGACCTAAATTATACAACCCAGTATGATAAAAAGTGGGAGAAAGGGATAATGTGCACCTCATGGGAGATAGTCTAAGTCATTCACCTCCTCCCAATAACACCACTATGCAAGATGTGCCAACTTCCAGACCACATGCTAATATCCCTGGTGATAATTTTAATTTCTCCCCTTGAGAAGATGAGAAAGGATAGATAACCAATAAAGTGAAAGTCCTTTGTTAGTTCAACCAACAGGTTCATGTCATCGTGGGAATGAGGGATAGGGCATAGGTCAGAAAATGTACAAGCAGAATGGATAGATGGTAATTACTCACATATTATTACTGACCGTTACATGATGAGGGCTTGTGTGTTCTCAGAATTGTATAGTTTCAACCAACCAAGGTTTTAACATTTTTTAACTACACAGATACTGTCACTAAAGCCTATTTCATACTTATTAAAAAAGGTTTTAAATTTGTGCCTTCCCCAAAGTATGATATAGTAGATGCACTTATTGAACACAAACTACTTATGAGAAAGCTTAACTTTCAATTAGCTGCTTCCAGTAGAACTGGGATGGATAACTGTTCAGAATTCTTCAATACCACCTCCTCCCATGTTTAACAGAGAAAGCATTTACAACCCCCTTTAAATTCCACTGTGGTTACATTTGAAATATCCTGTGAAAAGAAGTTATATGGTTTATTAAATTTCTATTCCCTACAGTATTCTAACCTTTACAAGAAAAAATGGAATTTGGTAACTACTCTTAGGAAAGATGCTGTTTTGAGAATTATGAAACCAGATAAGGGTGGGGGGATTGTTATTGTGGATAAAACAGATTACATCGGTGACATCCACAACTTACTGCAGGACACTGAGAAATACAAAATTATCTCTACGAAAGAAATAATTTCTGTCGCTTATAGAAAAATATGTTTATTTTTAGAGGACTCCTTGCTGCAAGTGGTGATTGACTTGGACACATTTCATTTTTTATTAACTAAACATCCATTTTTAGTAACTGTTTTCAGTATACCTAGGGTCCATAAAAATATCATTTCACCCCCTTAGTGCCGCGGTGGTACAGTGGTAAAATTGTTGCCTCACAGCAAGAGGTTCTTCTGATCGATTCTCAACTGGAGTGCCTACTGTGTGGAGTCTGCATGTCCTCCCCATGGTCAAGTGGCCTAGGAAAGATATGCGTGAATGGGTGTGCCTTCGCTGAAGGATGGGCGTCGGGCTGGCAACTTGGGACCATAAAAAGATAATGCCAATCATTAGCAGACCGGAGTTTCACTGTGGCGACCCCTAACCGGGAAAAGCTGAAAAGGCAAGCAAACTGGTTGATCATTACAGCACAGAATTCAAAAACTTACCCATTGGCAGTCTTTGTAGACTGCTTGATTAAGAACTCCGTGTGCCCAGTAGACTATTTTTTGAAAAACGCATGGGATTTCCTCACTAAAATTAAACAGAGTTTTTGCAGTGCATCCTGCAGGTTTTTCCACAGTGGATGTGGATGATTTATTCATTTGTATTCCCCACCATGTAGGGCTGGAGTTCACATTTCACATAGCAGTCATTGAACTGACTAATCTACAGAACAGTATTATTAATTTTGTTATGTACGTCATGGAAGTAATTTTATGTAACAACTATTTTTACTTTTGAAGGAGAATTGTTTTGCCAGGTAAACAGAGTAACAATGGGTGCCAATTGTCCACCTATTTATGCCAACTTAGTCCTTTACAGCTGGGAGAAGTTACATGTTGCCAAGTTTATAAAGATCACTAGCATTTATACCTCCGTTACCTGGACAATATTTTTATTTTATGAAAAAAATTCATCTGATCATATTGAGGAATTTGTAGCATACCTCAACAACACTACTTCATTTTTCAGGTTCACTTATAATGCCATTGATTATTTGGAAGTTGCAACTTTTAAGGGTAAAGTTAATGAATGAAAACCTATTTTTTCTTAACAATTATCTAGATTATAGTAGTTGTCGTCTAAGGTAAGTTAAGAGAAACATCTTTAAAGGGCAGTTGGTTTGAGCAGCAAGAGTGTGTTTTGACTTTATTTTCAACATTGAAGTCAATAATATCACACAGATATTCCTAGACAGAGGATACCCTTCAAAATTTTGAACACCATTTGGGATAAACTATTAAAAGACTGGTGGGTTAAATTAAAATCTCTTTTAGGTTTGGATTGGGACAATGCAATGACCCCAGCCCTGGCAAAATGCCCTTTGAACAAATCTTGTATGCTAATAGTCTAGTGTTAGCATTTGGTCCACACACTAGAGAGGTGAAAAACATTAATAGAAACTGGAAACATGTTCAAGGTAGATGAACATACTTACAAGACTCTTGTAACACCCCTTAATTTGTACATAAAACAAGCAGGAATTTAAAAAAAACTTTTCTAACAGCAAATCATTACTATGAATCAATAAGCTGGTGCAAGAAGATGCAGGGTCTGTAACCAGTGTAATTACGTATTAAACAAAGGGAAATTGCTTAGGGGCACTTTCACACAGAATTCCTACTGCAGATGGGAATTGTACCACAAAAGGAGCTATTTATATAGCCCTGTGCTCCAGTTGTTCCAGTTACTATGTAGACAAAACAGAGAGGCAATTTCATACGAGGAATTATGAACACAATTATGTCTTACCTAAGAGTAATAGTAATAATTCTTTCTTCATCCACTCAGTGATTTGCTCTAATTTTACTAAATTTAAGTTTGGTTTACTGAAAGTTGTTAATAAAGACTTTCGGTGAGGGTCTTAGGAAACCAAAATAGAACTTAAGAAGCTTGTATGGCAATTGAGACTAAATGCCTCAGAACAACAGGGATTAAATGAACAGGTTCGATTTCTGCAGTTCTAAACTTAGAGCAGCTCAACCTTAATCATTTAGTTATGCTGTAATCCACCTACATTTTTCAGAACATTGTCAGTATTTTTAGAATGTTTGTGAAATGTACTTGAGTGTTTTTATTCCATTTATTCAGTTTGAAGTATGCTTTATTTTAATTATGTAATCATGCTTTAATTAAGTCACATGAAATATGCTTTATTTTGTTAATTATTTAATTAAGCTTTAATTAAGTGACATGATGGTCTTGATTTTTATATATGTGATTCAATGTTTCTTACTGAACAGTTCTAAAGAAGTCACAGTACTGGGGAAGAAAGTGTTCCATCGTACTTTGTATTTTTCATTTTCTTTTTGGTACAGTGTGGTGTTTTTAACTTAGGTCGATTATATGTATTTTTTTTTTATTATTATTATCCTGGCTTCCTGGTGGTCCATTTTTAATTTTACTGCCAGCTGACCTGACTGTTTGAATTGATAAAATTATTATCCACAGGTTTTGCAAAACCATAGCAAAGGAATAAGACACTAAACCAGACTGATTATTTCATGTGTTATTTGGGAATGTGTTTTACTTTAGGCGGTACCTGCTTCTGTACATGGCAAGATATTATTTTTTCATTTTTTTTACTATGGAGAGATCTAAAATAGTTTTCTTCTATTGAGGAAGAGACTGAACAACTTTTTTTCTGATTTGAGAGAAACTCACTGTAACAGTCTGAGGAGATGTAATGCATACCTATTAAGGAAGTTGTGAAAAGTCTTAAACACATTTCTGTTGAGTAAGTAGTATTTCACATCTATTCAACTGTTCTACATGTGAAGGACTGAAGTAGGTTTAAGGAGAAACAGGATCAAAGTACAACTTAATGTGGTGTTTCTAGAAAAACCTGAAATGCAAATGTTAGGCCAGCAAATACAAATTATGTCATGTGGTAGTTTCAGTATCTATTAGTGAATAATTCTTTCATATCTAATACGGAGTAATGTGTGACACAGTGGTGTAGTAGTTAGTATTACATTGTCCTTGTTTTTCCAGTTTTGCTTTTGATTTAAGTGCCTTCTGATCAGGGTCTACATGTTGCATCCTGTGTGTACATTGGTTTTCACTGGGAGTCTCAGTGAACTCCCTCCACCCACAGTGCTATATATGAAATGATCATTTTTAAATCACCCATAGGTATGCACACCAAGGGAATATATGCATGTCTAAGTTGAGCAAATGAGCTTCTATGCCTTGCAGCGATTATATGCCAGGATAAGCTCCATATCCCATTCAGTGCTGCATTAGATTAAGCAGGTAACCAAAGGAAAAAAAAAAACACAGATAACACATTTATACCTATCATGGATTTTGAAACAGAGAATGAAGACATGCTGAGAACAGATAGGGTGTTGGATCGTGTACGGAACTCATGTATTCAGTTGATGTGTTGGTATAGATGAAGACAGTAGTTGAGCCCTAATGTAACTACGAACCCCCAAGAGCTTGATAAGGAAACAGGACTTAATCTTCTTTTGTAGGACCTGAGCATGCTGAACTGTATTGTCCTGAAATAAACAGTTACCTTCTTTATAATAAGCCAGAATTTAAGAAAGTCAATGGCAAATTTGAATGTTCTTTTTTAAAATATGGTTGCTTCAAATTTATACATTATGGCTAAATGGTATTTTTGTATACAACAATCAAAGAAATAAAGAAAGAAAGGTAGTCTATTTTTAGAGGCAGGTCACCTGTGTGGCTGTTCTTCAGTTTAAATGAAGGTGTTGGAATTCTACAAAGGAAAAAGAGATTGTTATCTTGACCTTAACTAGCTGTAATTTTACAAGAAGACCTCACTGTTTGCAGGACATGCCTGAACTTTAGCAGTTTTAGGAAATGCCTCCAGGACAAAGTCCAACAGAATGATTAATGCCTCAGATACATTTTCATAACTCTTGGTATGAAAAAGTAACAGCAAAGTAATGTCTAGGTTCAAATTTAACATGAGACTGAAAGTGCTGTCTTACTGGATCCAACAAAATGATGGATTTGTTTGTTATTTCAAAGTAGTTGCCTAAACATTTATCCTAAGCCTTCAAAAGGGAAGCTGGTTTAGGAGGGAAACTTCTGCATAAAGCTATAATAATAGTTTGAGATGTTTGATGTTGGAGGTTGACAATTTAGTCTACTGCCAGTTATTTGTGAATAAGGAATGCCTTCACTGAAAATATCTTTTGAGATCTTGCATGCCCACATTCCCTTAAGAAACATGAATGAAAAAAGACCTCACTATTAAAAAGCTGGTCTGGAACCAGCAACATACATCGCAAACTTCCACTTTTTAAAGGCTATCAACTAGGCCATAATTGATACAGTCTCTGCATTAGATGCCGTTCGATGCAGATAATAAGATTACTACATACTCAAGTTTGCATCCTATTGTGCTTACTGTACTGGTCAGTGCTTTGCCATTAAAAACCTCAACTGGCTAGAGCCACTCCAGTTTCTCACTGTCCCTCCACTACAAGTAGCACACAGCAGTGTAGTGCATCATCCTGAGAGCTGCAGTACCACAGACTATTTGGTACAAAAGTACACCCCAAACCAGCATCTGCACCTTAGTGATAACATCTCCTTGTTGGTCAAAAGTCCAACAGCATAGTTGGAGCTGCTTTGTATTTCAGTTATGTTTCCATGGCATGGAACTCCATCCCACTCTCTATTAGACTCACTGCAAACACACCCATCTTTAAAACTTAATTAAAATAACTCTTCCTTATCTCCTGGCTATGTCAGGTTTACTCTTCAGGATAAGATTGCCAAATAGCATTACCACCTTCACAAGTACTGTACTAAAAATTATGTTGAACTACCTGGGTACTGAAAGTGTAGATTTGTTCAAACACTCCTACAATGTATTATTCTTAATATGTATTCAATGTATTCTAGAGCTTTTTTATTACCATGTTTTATATATTACTCTTATGTACATATAATGTCCTGGTATCTGTGCATAATATGAAAACTATCTTTGTACAATGTATCGTTCTTTAACTGTACATGCATAGAGCTTTTCTCTCTGGTTTTCCACTGAAAAGGATCCTTGTGTCCAGCTAAACCTCCCTAGAAAACAAAAAAATATATATCGGTCTGATAAGCCTGATATATCTAAACGCAGAAATTCAGCTGAAATATTTTTGTGAATTTAGCTCTGAATTGATTTCAAATGAATTTGATAATTTGCTTAAACTATCTGAAGAGGACAGCTGTTGTTGGATCCATGGGCAAGGCTAATTACACAAAATATTTCAGGAAAAGCTCTATTTTTTTATTTCACTAATTATCTTTTTTTTTTGCAGATGGGGTGAGTGGAGACCAAGGCTTCAAAAACTTTGAAATTGCTTGCATAATAGTATTGCTTCAAAAGAGAGCATTTGTGTTGAGGTACATTCAAAGGTAATTAAAAGAAATGTTTTGCAGGTAAAGTCATATAATTAGGTGATATGTTTCTGCAGCCCCTTAGCATAAGGACAGAATATCAGCATTGGCTGTGCTAAAAATACATGAAAAACACTCAGCAGAGAATCCACAATAAGCATGATTACATTGCCAATAAAGAATGCAATAAAAAAGTAGCAAATGTAGTAGGTAGAGGCATTCACATCAGTAAAGCTTCTTCAGGTGTACGATAACAAGTGAGAAAT
Organism: Protopterus annectens; assembly: GCF_019279795.1. NCBI lineage: Eukaryota > Metazoa > Chordata > Ceratodontiformes > Protopteridae > Protopterus > Protopterus annectens. The sequence continues at coordinate 493,104,944 of NC_056736.1, read as the reverse complement.
TGATACCTGACACATTCTTGCCATGAACTAGATGATAGTGTTCTGTACAGCGATTTCACCAAAAAATGTGAATCACAGTGAGCAAGTAAATCTTCTCACTGAAATTAATACCTTCATGAAGGGTTCAGGGAAAATAAATGCTTCCAAGAATCCAATGCCAGATCAAATGTTTTATGACTGTTTAAGATGTATTGTCAGTAATTCCAGCATTCTACTGCAGATGTTAGTTGCCAAAATCCCAATGGAGTGAATGATGTATTATTTTTCAATACTTAATGGCATGAAGTTGCAGTCCCAATGTGGGGACACACACAACACCCCAAAACTGAAATATACCTCTTCAAAGGTCAAAAAACAATGGAGAAAAAAGAAAACTCCACTGTCAGTGAAACTTGTTTCAATTTCCTATTGATCAGACAGCACTCATTTAAAGTGCTGTTAATGATTCGGCAAAATCGTGAATAATTTAATGATCTATATTCTGTGTAACTGAGCCATGCTATACACATCAACAAATATTCCACCCAAACAAAAATTAATCTGAAAATCACAATCCAAAAAATAGACTGGTGTTAAGAATACCTTCAAAGGATGGTCCAAAGACATAAATGTTTAAATTGCTATATTTTGTATTAAATAAATTGAAAATGCTGAAGAATTTGAATCTGAAGACAAACGGGTTTGGAAGAGTAGTACATAAGTTTATATTGTGTGCATTAATTTTAAACTGCTTTCTTGCTTTACAGCAGAAAAAGGGCTATATTTAATATTTGAAAAAAATGTGTAAAATGCTTATAAAAATAAGTTATAGAATGTACAATCCGAAAAGGCATGAATATTGATGAAATGTAAAAATATAAAATAATACACGCACACACACACACACATATATATATATATATATATATATATATATATATATATATATATATATATATATATATATATACAGTGGATATAAAAAGTGTACTCACCCCTGTTAAAATGCCAGGTTTTTATGATATACAAAAATGAGACCACAATAAATCATTTCAAAACTTTTCCCACCTTTAGTGTGACCTATAACCTCTACAATTCAATTGAAAAACAAACAATTCTGTTAGGGGAAAAATATATTAAAAAAAAACAACGTACAATATGCTGGTTGCATAAGTGTGCACACCCTTAAACTAATGCTTTGTTGTGTGTGCACACCCTTAAACTAATACATTGTTGAAGCTTCTTTTGATTTAATTATATCATTCAGTCTTCTTGGGAAGGAGTCTATCAGCATGGCACATCTTGACTTGGCAATATTTGCCCACTTTTCTTTGCAAAAGTGCTCCAAATCTGACAGATTGTGAGGGTATCTCTTGTACTCAGCCCTCTTCAGGTCACCTCACAGATTTTCTATTGAATTTAGGTCTGGGTTCTGGCTGGGCCATTCCAAAACTTTAATTTTCTATTGGTGAAGCCATTCTTTTGTTGATTTGGATGTATGCTTGGGATCATTGTCATGTTGAAAGGTGAAATTCCTCTTCATCTTCAGCTTTCTAGCAGATGCCTGAATGTTTTGGGCCAAAAGTGACAGGTATTTGGAACTGTTCATAATTCCCTCCACCTCGACTAAAGCCCCAGTTCCAGATGAAGAAAAGCAATCACAAAGCATGATACTGCTACCACCATGCTTCACCATGGGGATGGTGTTCTTTTGGTGATACAAAGTATTGTTTTTGCACCAAACGTACCTTTTGGAATTGTGACCAAAAAGTTCAACCTTGGTCTCATCAGACCATAACACATTTTCCCACATGCTTTTGGAAGACTTGATGTATTGTTTTGCAAATTTAAGCCAGGCCTGGATGTCTTTCTGTGTAAGAAGAGGCTTCAGTCTTGCAACCCTACCCCATAGTCCAGACATATGGAGAATACGGGAGACTGTTGTCATATGTAGTACACAACCAGTACTTGCCAGGTATTCCTGCAGCTCCTTTGATGTTGCTGTAGTCTCTTGGCAGCCTCTTTGGCCAGTTTTCATCTTGTCTTTTTTCAATTTTGGAGGGACATCTAGTTCTTTGCAACGGCACTGTTGTCCCATATTTTCTCCGTTTTTTGATGACTGTCTTCACTGTGTTCCATGGTACATCCAATGCTGTGGAAATGTTTTTGTACCCTTCTCCTGACTGAGACCTTCCAGCAGCGAGAACCCTTTGATGCTTTGTAAGCTCTCTGTGAACCATGGCTTTTTCTGTAGCAGGCAACTGAGTAAATGTCAAGAAAATCCTACCAGGACAACTGAACTTTATTTGTGGTTAATCAGAGTCTCTTTAATTGATGTCAGGTGTGTACCCAAGAAGACTGAATGCTGCAATTAAATCAAAAGATGCTTCAACAAAGTATTACTTTAAGGGTGTGCACACACAACAAAGTATGCAACCAGTGCATTGTACTTTTTTATTTTTTATACTTTTTCCCCTAACAGATTTGTTTGTTTTTCAATTGAATTGTACAGGTTATAGGTCACATTAAAGGTGGGAAAAGTTTTGAAATTATTTATTGTGGTCTCATTTTTTTATATCACAAAAACCTGGCATTTTTAACAGGGGTGTGTACACTTTTTATATCCACTGTATGTATGTGTGTGTATATATATATATATATAAATATATATATATATATATATATATATATATATATATATATATATATATGTATATAATATATATATATATATGTATATAATATGGAAGTAAGTAGCACACTTGATTCTGAGCTTATACAACAGCTACTGTAGGTTTCAAATGAGACTGATGGTTTTCCTATAACCCTTCCTTGGAAATTCTGCATACACCTGGACTGAAGTAATATAGATTGATGGCCACAGCAAGCATTTAATTGGTGTGCTGACCATGAAGTTGCACACATAATAAACAAGCAAAAAATGATCCTACTATGGACAACTAATACTACTCACTCTTATAAGATGAGTGCCTAGAAAGGAATATTAAAATTTAACATGAGATAAAAAGTAATTCTGAAATGGATCAAAACTCTTTCGATAGTTATGCTTTCTATATCAGGAGTAAAAAAAGTACGTTCTTTGTATACTTATATACTTCAGCTGGTGCTTTTCATTTCTACAAGAGATGTCTCGTGCTTACAGTGGAAATAAAATGGTCATGAGGATAGAAGGAAAAAGGAGACTACAGACTCTAAATGAGGAATAAATACCCACATCTTAAAAAGGTACACCTGCCATTTTTTCTTTACGTTCTATAAGTGTTATATCTTATATTCTGAAGAGGAGTAGCAGAATCAAAAACTCTTTTTGCAAGGTACAGTAATATGGGAAAAGGTTTTGTGTAATTTTTTTCAGCTTAAAAAGACAAAATAATAACTTGAAATGCCTAGATTTTAATACCACCAAATGTAGTGCAATATCTGATACCACTAAGCTTCTTTCTTCTCATGAAATCAGATGTCTTTTCCTACCCATTTAATGAGTAATTCTATCCTCAAGGAAGATAATATTAATGTTGGAAGATAATAATTATAGACTTTGGTGCTACATAAAGTTTAGAGTGCTCATAGAAAATACGTGGCACTCACTTTATTTTTACTTCTGTCATCTGCCTTTTAAAGAAGTCTAAATCTTGGACCAATTTTGTTGAAGAAAGGAGATACTTGGCATAATGTATTATAGTTTTAAGAAAAAATGCCTGCAACTCTGTTGTACATGATTTAGCCATATATCTGAGAAGGGCTGGAGAGTCTTGAAAATTAGACACTGTCTTTGATGAAATATTGTTTAGTTTACTCAATGCATGTCTACCTGTGTTAACAATGGACCCAAGAAAGAACTAAATCTGTGCCTCTCAACCTGCAGGTTCTGAAATAGGTACAAAGACTGTTGAAAATTAGGTGCATCCAGCCAAAAATCTGCATACATAATTAACATAAAACGTGACTAGCAAATAGCACAAAATGTTCACACTTCCAATGGCACTGGGATACTACTGAGAGATACAAGTTTAAAAAATAAACATAGTGACAAAAATTAATGTAAAAATATAAACACATTAATAGGGACAGTTGTAAAATCTGTAGATTTTATTGAATAATGTAAAAATCTATCTCACAAAGTTATTTATTTTGGCTTCTGAACAAGAGATCTGGAACTTGGATAATCTTCTTTAAATTACTGATGCAACCAGTATGTCAGTCATGTAAAGTAGTTTTTGGTGTATGAAACAGTTTCAGAATTGTTTGGGACGAAGGGGTGATTCATAATAATTTAAAAAAACATGTGAATTGAGTAAATCAAGCAAGAAAATAGGTACAAACCTCTAAAAATAGGTACATCAAGAAAAGGGGTAAGCTAAGGCTGAAAATATGTTCCTACCTCCGAAAAGGTACAGCAGAGAGGCCTGTTTAAATGCATTATATTCTTTGTCTTTGCAGGCAGTTTTATACTGAAGTTGCTGAAAGGAATTTTGCAGTCACATATATGCAGGTGTTAACAGGAAAATTAAAAATGATTCATATGGTTCAACAACTGCAATCCATTTGTAACTGCACAAGTGAGCTTGTCTCAAGAATGACCAGAAAAGACATAATAGGCATACTTGCCAGGTATTTTTGTGGTATGAATAAAATAAGAAAATGTTCAGAAAAGAGTGCTAGTTAATATCTTAGCATTCAATTCTTTTATGTTTTGATGAGTCTTAAAGGCATTATACCTACAACTGAACAAAATAATCTGTTAAAGGATTGATCTTAATGAAACAAACAGAAAAAATATTTTTCCAAAGGGCAAACAAGGCTGCCTACTCCACCCATGGTAGGCTGCAGACATCACACAATCCCCTAATTATGCATATGAAGTCAAGGGTCACACAACTGTGGAGAAAAAGAAAAGACAACACAGACTCAATCATTGTTACTGCAGAAATCAAAACTGTACTGGCAGTGAGCTCCTATAGAAAAAGGTAATTATGGAGTTCCATGAGCTCCTATAGAAAAAGGTAATTATGGAGTTCCGTGAGCTCCTATAGAAAAAGGTAATTATGGAGTTCCGTGAGCTCCTATAGAAAAAGGTAATTATGGAGTTTCGTGAGCTCCTATAGAAAAAGGTAATTATGGAGTTCTGTGAGCTCCTATATAAAAAGGTAATTATGGAGTTCCGTGAGCTCCTATAGAAAAAGGTAATTATGGAGTTCCGTGAGCTCCTATAGAAAAAGGTAATTATGGAGTTCCGTGAGCTCCTATAGAAAAAGGTAATAATTGAGTTCCAGGTCAATGAAAGAAACAAGAAATTGAAGAGCTTAAACTTGTCCATTTTATATAAAACCACAAACAGGCAATCCCCAATGTTATAGTATTCATGTAATGTTTTAATCCATGAAAGAAAATTCTAACGGTAAGACATATTTCCTGTTCAATACCATATGCAAGGTTAACAGTTCAGAGAACAACAAATCTGTCTGTATAGTTGACATTGCAACAGCTTATAAGAAGTTCAGATTGCTGGCATCCTAATAAACTTATACTGCTTCATGGTGAGCTATGCTTTTGTCTTCATTGCTATCTAGTTAACTTTCTTTGATTTCAGATGACCATGTTACATATTAGTTTAGTAATGGAAAGGGTCTAAAAGGTCTGGTATATCTGTGGTTTGCTTTCATCAGGATGAAATACAGCACTGTAATTATGCCATCAGCTTTAGAGAGTGGCAAACAGTAGTCTGTCATGACCTCTGAACTATGCTTTACAAGTAATCTCTGTGGACAAAGTTACTAAAAATCTTCTTTTTGCTGTAAGTCCAACAGTGGCATTTTATTGATAGATATCTCAGGACTTTATAAAGTTAAACATGAAAGTTCAGTGAATAGCCAGGCAAAACGGTGATAGAACAAGTCCTATGATTCCCTAGATTACTTCTGGTAATGCTTAACATTTCCTGAGGACCAACTACAAGGACTTGATCCCAGGTTATAAGATTAGTAAGCAACATGTCTTCCTGCATTTGCTTAAGACTGTATTGAAGTGGTCTACCACCCATAGCCTGAGCAGCTCACTAAATGCATCCATATTCTCAAATAGATAGCCAGCAGGAAGACTTTTTTCAATGTATTTCTTTTTCACATAGGGCATTTAGCCCTATAACTTTTATCATGTTCTGAATATCACTGAATAAATGTGCTCTTGATTTATAATGTCTTTAATGTGAAGGCTTTCTTTAGTACTCAGATAAATGTTTTAATGGGAATTCACTATCTCAGACCATCCATTAGCATTCAATATCAGTATCAGACTCAAGTCTCTAAAGTAAATATTTAATTTTTATGGAGATTGTAGGCAGGTAATTGTAGCCATTTATTAAAAAGGGACAAAAGATTTCTGAAATTGTAGACTAGAAATTAACCACTCAAATTTTATTGATGACATAACGTAGTTCAGTATGGGAGGTTCATTACTCATGACCCTTTCAATGTAATTTAAAGTAAGTAAAAATGTATCCATTATTCTATTAGATATGGCACTAACTGCAAGATTTCTTTAAAAAGTTAAACTCCATAGGTGAAACCAGTGACACAAAGATTTCAAAGCATACATTATTTAAATCACTTTCTCACGGAGTTCTGAAAAGGTAGAATATTGTAGAAATACTACTCACAGGTTAAGATGAACATCTTCCCCTTCACAAATATACAGCATGAGCTCATCGGAGTATAAATGTTGAACTGTACTATGTTTTTGTCTCTTTACCTGTAAGCTCTGTTAAATTTATGTTAAAAATGTTCAACAATTTATGTTAAAAATGTGTCAGCTTTGTAATATTGGTGGTGCTTTTCTCCCTGGGCCTCTTCTGACCCAGTGGACTTTCCCGGTCAACAAATGTTAATAAATAAATAAAGCTGTAAATGACTATTTTGTGAATTGTGAATAAGCAGATCAAGCTATGCACCTACAAGTCAATATGCAAAGGTCACACTAAATCATCTGCATTTCACAGAGAGACCTAAAAAAATGTGTGCATCATTATTCACAATATTCACAGCATATAAAGCAAAGCAAGCCAGATTAGAGCAATGCTAAGAAAAAAATTGTTATATGGAAAATAGTATGTCATAAGCCTTAGCCTGACTTGTAAACTTTAACTTGCTGTACTTTGAAGTAATTAAATGGTGCTTGTAGACAAAACATGGAGTGCATGCATCTGAAATGGAGTGCAATGGCCCAGATTGCAGCCACATAGTATCAGGGCAGTGATACTGGGATACTGGCATGACCATTTTTGGCACCTTTCCAAACAGGCTGTAGATCTGACAAATATCCTGTAGTAGATACTGAAATGTCAAGTCTATAGTGGTATAAGGTAAAAAAAACACACCTTGAATTCAGTCTTTGGCATACTCAAATACCTGGCACTGCATCACTACTACCCACATAATTATACTACCTACCATGAGACTATAAATCCAGGTAAACACGGTGTGTCAGTCATCAGTAAGTCACTAAAGCAGGCTGTAAATCCATGTTGTGTGTAGTACAGTTTTTAGTCCCAAACAGTAGTTAATTACTTGGACTTGTTTTGTTCATGAGCTCATTTTATCTGCTTTGTGGAAATCATTCTTCATGGTTCAGCAAGTTCTCTGATGACTGCAAACTGTTCAAAGTATTCACTGTCTTGTATAGTAGCAACAACTGCAAGCTCTTCTTTTAAGTGAAATCTGTGTAAAGATAGCTGTCATTTTCCACAAAATATGACGCTGATTTCTTTTTCAAGTCCGAGCTATCGGTTTCCACAAAATAAGATGCTGTTTTCTCTTTAAAGTCCGAGCATATTCAACCTACATTACATCTGCAAAATATGATTATCCTTTTACTCATAGAAATCAGACTTACTAAAAGTATGTTTATTGATAAAAAAAACTCCCAATTCTAATTTAGGAATATTTATTTATCAGTAAACATACATTTAATATTGATCAAAAGACAGTAACATCAGCTTATCAAACTGGTTGACTGGTTTATTTAAAATTTGAATCATAACACAATTTGTTATATGCAGAATAGTTTAAAATGTAGTATAACCTATAACGGAATACAATGATTGTTAATGTATTCTTGTTACAATAATTAAGCATGTTCAAAAAGTATAAAAGAGAGAGTTTCAAAGTTGTTAACAGGAATGTAATTTATTATACCATACAGAGTTAATGTTACTAAATCTTAGTAATGTCAGATAAAGGTTAATTAGGGGACAACTAAAATGGGGCTCTAAAGGCTACAATAATAAGTACCTTAAAACATTATTGAATCTTGACTTGTTTATGCACACAAAACTGCAGTGCTAAACAATATTATATTACACATTTAATATCATATGAATCACAATCCCTGCTGGTTGACAAGTATAGGTCACACTCCATATCAAGATTAATGAAGGGTACCCAAACATTTTACATATCCCTTTTTTCTTATAATCCTTTCAATTTGCATTGAGCCATTGTACAAGTGGTAACAGGTTTTGCTTTAGGAATGATGAGTCCCCATTCCAAGAAGGTCATTAAAGTAGGAATGCAGTATATCCCTTGAATCTATGGCATGTCCATTGTGTCCAGTTTCCACATCTGTCCTATTATTGTGCTTGCCTTTTGCTTTACTACATGTATGATGCTTGTTCTTGCCTTTTGCATGGTATCCTTCTTCTGTTTTTTTTTCCTGTCACAGAACTATGTGCTCTCTTTACATCTAAACAGCAACATCTGTGTCTGCCCACTGCAATGCTTTTGTTGTGAATGGGTGGCAAGAATGCTGCCCACTGCAATGGTGCATGCTGTGGCATCATGACCAGTTCAATATGCACTAGGTTACCATGCACATTTTTTTTTTCGTCCTTAGTCAATAGTCAATAGTGTGGATTATTCCTGACAGACTCAGTGGACTGTATCATTACATCTACAATGCCATCATCTGACCTTCTGTTACAAATGTTGTGCCTGACAAATACACTACTGCTCTGTTGCACTTAATATTTAGGTTTCTCCTGTTTTATTTGAGTGACATTCTAGGTATCCTGTTTTTACAATGCTGTGCACTAACATTATGACTGTGGTACATTTCCTAATCATTTGCTGATCCTTAAACATTTTGGCACTCCTTTGCAAGTTTTTGTTTCTGCCCTCTTGCAGAGTGGAATGTTATAGGTTCATAGGTTCATAGGTGTGTACTAGGCCAACGGCCCTGGAGTCTTTACAAGCCTAGCCCATAGAAGTGCCCTGGCATCATGCCGCCGTTAGTTCCCGGTGCCTCTATCAAGTTGTTTCCAACTGGGTTCAATCAAACTCCCCTGTCATATTACAGTAAATCGAATCTATGAGAAAGCTTGTAGTAATTGGCCTTGGCTAATTCCGTAAGAAGGCAGAACAAATGTTGTCTGTGCCAAAAAGGACTTACCACGATGATTTTTGGATAACTGTTTTGAATTTGCAGAATTACCAAAAGTATCAGTGGAAAGGGTGGAAATGCATAAAGGAGCATTCTCGACCAGTGAAATAAAAATGCATCTGTTTTTCAGGCTTGCCTGCAAGGGGCAAAGGAGCAGAATTTGTTCAGTTGTCTGTTTAGAAAAGAAATAAAAAGATCTATTTAGGTGTTCTCCATAACTGGATCAACTCCTGGAAGATCTCCTTGTTCAATTTCCATTCGTGACAGTCTATCTTGGCCCTGCTCAGCTTGTTTGCCGCAATACTTTGATCTGACAGAATGCAAGATGCTTGTGGGATTATAACAATACTGTAGAGTTAACTTCCAAGTCATCATAGTCAGCCTACATAGAGAGTTCACATCACTGTGGTGTTCTCTGTAATCATCTGAAGAGGTCCAGGGGACCATAGATGATTAAGAGATTTGATGTCATTGATCACAGCCAACATCCCTTTGACACTGATGTGCTTTGATCTGTCTGAGGAATTTCACAGGTCTTGTACCTTTACTTCCATTGAAACTGTTCCCCAACCAAATTTGAGGCTTCTGTAGAGACAGACTGACTAGAGATTTGAGGAGAAAGGGGGACACTTAGATTTAGAGGCATTTGTTTTCTCCAACAATGCAGTTCCTTTTTAAAAAGTGCAAAACTGGAATCTGAAATTTCAGAGGATGGAGGTGTTGGGTTCATGTATTTTTTTTTTTTTACAAACCACTGAATTTTTCTGATATGTAACATGGTGAGTAAAATCATGAAAATTTTAGAGGCCATGAACCGTAGAATCCTGAGATGTTCTCTTGCAGACATCAGAACTATCCCGTCTCTATTTTTTATAAATAGATCCATACAAAAAACATACATCCTTTCTATCTGGCACCATGCTTACATCATTCCCATCCACAAAGGTGGCAAAAATACTGATACCACCAACTTCAGGCCTATTGCCATCCTTTCCCCTCTTTTTAAAATACTAGAGAAAACAATACAAGCAGAACTCATGGCACACCTAACACTAAACAATCTCCTCTCCCCTACCCAACATGGCCTCTGCCCTGGCCACAGCACCATGACTGCCCTTTCTTCCTTTCTTGAAACCATAAATCTAAAAAGCGACTCAGGCAAGTTCATATCCACACTATTCCTAGATCTGTCAAAGGCCTTTGACACCATCTCACACACCCTACTTATATCCCATCTCTCCACCCTATACCTCTCTCCCACCACCATCGCCTGGTTTTCCAGTTATTTGTCCAACCGCCAACAAACTGTCCAATGGAAAACTTCAACCTCCCCCTTCCTTCCCACATCCACAGGTGTCCCACAAGGTTCTGTTCTTGGCCCTCTTCTCTTCAACCAATTCATTAACAACTTTCACCAATCCATCCCAGACTCATCTATCATCCAATATGCAGATGACTCAACAATCATCTTTTCAGCGTTCCCCCCCTCTGAGCTCCTAGCAAAAACCCAACTAATCTTCTCCATAACAGAAACCTGGATGCAGTCTTATATGCTACATTTTCTGTAGCCTCATACATGCTTTCTAGTGCCACCTCTAACATGCCTGCATGTCATTTATAGTCATCTATCCACCTACTCTGGATATTATCTGTAGTATGTGCTACTGCTATTTCAAGGCTTGTTGTGCTGCAAACTGACTTTTGACCACCATATTGTCTCCGTTGTATGGAAAGCTTTCTACATGGCCCACTTAATTAGTAAGTATAACTCATCCAGGGACAAGGTGGTCATAACATCCCTGTATTCTTCCCTTATAAGACCGATTATTGAATACAATGCCCCTTTCGGCATGTACCTCGCAAAGCACATGCAATAGTTGGAGAGATCACAGAGATTCCTCACCCAGAGAATCCAGGGCCTCAAACATCTACCCTACACAGATAGGCTAAAAGCCCTGTCCCTCTACTCAGTATCCTACAAACTCCTCAGAGGTGACCTCTGTCTGGAATACACAGCAATCTCTGACCCTGCCCTGATGGGACTGCTGCATATTCACAAGTCAAACTCCACTCGAGTAACCTGCACGCGAGACCTTATCCTGGACTATAACATCAATAGGACTTGTTGGCGGGACAGATTTGTCTCCCAGAGACTCCCCCTTTTGTGGAATAGACTCCCTCTCCACATAAAGCAGAGTGCCTCATTAAACCTTTTTAAGTGCAACCTGGATAACTGGATAGGGAACAGAAAATACACCCTTGGGATTCCACTTATGTCACTGCTGGACAGTGGCACAGGGTGCTAACTTGTTGGAACAAGGGTTCAATTCTTGTCTAGGCTTGTAAGGGCTTCAGGACCAATAGCCTAGTAACTTCATATGATCCTATGATCCTATTATGTGAGTCTGTGCAAGAAAACAGTTTGTGCCAGTCCTTTAAGTGATTTTCCACTCTAGCCCCTTGCTTATATATTTTTTCGTGGTGCCTAATGTTGTTTCTGGCATGTCTTGGTCTGCCTGGCTTACTGCAGGTGTCTCACAACACAGTTATCTAATTTATATCAATGGAGTATCTTTTGTGCCATAGCTGTATGCCCACTAGGGCTATGCTACATTTTTTTATTTATTTAATTTGTGTGGTTAGTTAGTTAGTTATGCATGTATGCATTTAGTTATTTACATTTGTTTACCAGAAAAGCCTAACTAGGTAATAAGAGACATCCTTTTAAGTAAAGACCCTGGGTGAATATTTCAATGTATATTGTTCTCCTTTTAATCACCACTGATGACTTTTTGTTACTTTGAGCAAAAAATAACCTACTTATTGTATTTCTTGATAGCAGCATATCCTTGTATTAATTGTTTATTTACTCTTTTTTTATTAAAAAATAAGCCGACTATGCAGGAGGACTCCACAATAAGTCCTTGGCAAAATTGGGCCACATATCACAATTCTTTGGCATAAAAAGCTATTAACTCACCAGTCAAGCAGACAAGGGGTTACCATTCTATGACTGAGACCTGGTAGTATGTGTCCAAAAACAGCAGAAATGTATGTACATTTGGGGGGAATATATATTAAGTCTGAAATTACTGTACCTTGGAGAATTCCAACTTCTCCAAGGTACAGAGAGTTCATAAGTATGTGTGTGTGTGGGGTGGGGAGGATAATGCATACAACATCCTGAAATTTGCAAGCTTGTCTCATTAAAAAGTCCCTTAAATATAAAACAGTGAATTTTGCACTTCAGTATCACAACTGTTCAATCTCACTTAATTTATTTAAAGTTTCAAGACCTATTGTAGAGTCTTAAAATTCTGAAAATGTGGCAGTAAGAACATGTCCATAACACATGTACTCAAGCTTATTACGTTATGAAAAAATCAATAAATCAGTAAAATAATAAAAATGCACTTTTTGCAGGGTGGTTCATAGGTTCATAGGTGTGTACTAGGCTAATGGCCCTGGAGCCTATATAAGCCTAACCCAAGAAGATTCCCTGGTACCATGCTGCCCAAATTTAGTTCCCAGTGCCCCTGTCAAGCAAGGCCACTGAAGTAACCCCTGGGGTGAATTTCATATTGCCCATCCACTCGTCAAGATTTCTCTTAAAGTGGGCTAGTGAAATGGTCTGCTTGATGTGAATGGGAAGTTTGTAGCAGAGTATGGGAAGTCTCTGGGTTAGGAACCTGTCCCTCCAGCATGTTCTGTTTATTGTGGTAATGGGGTTTAGGTCCCTGGAGCATGTGGAACGGAGGGATTGGGATTTCTTTAGGTGCAGCATATCTAGCAGCTCTGGGTCAGACATGGCTTTCTAGGTCAAGAGACAGAGTATAGCTGGAGGTTTTTGAGTCTGTCCATATAGGGCATGTGTCTAAGGCCTAAAATCCTCTTAGTGAAGGATTTTGTGGTCTTTCCAGTTGTTGTAGGTGTCTAGTGAGGTACATACCAAATGAGGCATTGTATTCTATAATAGGTCTAATGAGGGATGAGTAGAGAAGGATTATGACCTCTTTCTTCCTGGATGAGAAACCTTTTGTAATGAGATGTGCCACATAGAAGGACTTTCTGACTACAGTGGCAATGTGGTTATCAAAACAGAGGTTGCTCTCCTGGATGAATGCCCATAACAGCTGTACTTGAGCTTGTCAAGTTATGTGAAAATGAAAAATAAATAAAAACAAATAAATAGTAAAAATAAAAAAGTTCCTTTTGCAGGGAGTAGTCTGACTATCCCCCCCCCCCCCCCACACACACACACACACTTTATTATTCTCACTCTGTATTCACTGCACTGTTGAGAAAGACATTTCACTTACAGGGAATGTACAATCTGTTTTGTTCATTTTCTGTGAGGCTATGGTATAGAAACACATTGTGACGATCATTCAGTGGACCAGTAATCAAGGAGCCTCAATACTCTCCACTGACACCTGTAAGGGGCATTCACTGGGAGGATAACAGATACGCACAGTATTTCCAGATGCAGTTCTCTGCATCAAGTGCAATTTCCCTTAAGAGCACATAGAGACCACAGTCAGTCCGGGGCTAGTTTTTCACTCTTTCTCCAGATCCCTAATAAGACTCCCCACTGGCACAGCTATAGAGTTGATATCTCAGCTGAGTGACCGAGCCAAGACCTCCAGCACCCTCTCTGTCCTACTAGTGCTTTATGTCCCTGCCCAAGTAGCTGACATACCCACTCTTTGAGGTTTGATTTACACACACACACACACACACACACACACACACACACACACACACCTGGGAAAGGCTGTCACAGGTTTACTAGCTAGGCCCCCTTCTGCCCAGATTGTAAGGTAGTTTCCACTGCCACCAGTGACTCCTGCCAGACACCTTAAGACTCTTAACAAAGAGTGTCCAATCTTACTGTGTAATATTAATATGAACAAAAATGGTAGTTTAACCAAGAGCAAGGCTACTAGGGGTGGCCCACACAGTGTCACCAAATAAATATGCAAGTACTCTCAAACCTTAAATATCTCTACACAAATTAGCCACAATGAATGGTTAAAATATATTTGATAACAAATAATAAAAGAACAAGACAATACTATATAGTAACAATAACATCAGAGTTCAAAACACAGGAAATATTTAAAATAACATTGCAGTACAGGCTTACACAAATAAAGAAAAGCAAAATTTAAACTAAGCTTTGCTATATTGCTGATTGCAAGTAAGAGAGTAATACTATTCCCTAGAAACTTACTTCATTGGAGCAAGACAGATTATGTAAATGCTTCTTGCTGCTGTTGTCAAGTCGAAGACAGAATGCAGAATGCTCAGTCTCCCTAAGAGGCTTCTCAAAATAATGTCTAAAATATTACTGCTAGGTTAGCTTGCAGAATTACCTAATTTCTGGTCATCTGACTTCTGGTTCCCAGGCAAACCCCCCATTGCTGAAGCTGGCAGTATTTAGCATCTACCTCTAAAATACTCATACAAGAGCTTATGTTCAGATATTTGACCAATGCTGGAAGACATAAAACAATTGCATTCCTTCATGCTTATAAAGGAGTAATTTGTTCACTCCAAAGACAATACAGAAAGTTTCCTAGTACAGACTTTGTGTCTTATATGAACTGAAAACTTGAGAGATAGCCTCTTTATGGCATAGCTTTTATGGTGTAGCCTATAAAGTGATTTCATTTCAAATATTTTTCTAAAGTTTACTGGACTGAGGTTGACCCTCTGTATTACAGTTTCCACTGTTAAAATATATACATTTAAACAATAGTGCATGTACGTTTCTGTTGTCTTCCAGTAGGGCACACTGTGGATCCATTTTAGACACAGCACTTTACAAATACCCTTTCAACTTAAACATCTGCACAGAACCGTTTGATATACACATGACATACAGTTCTAATACATTTGTAACACAAGCATCTTAAATCAATTAGTTTGATATTTATAAATGACATATAATTATTTACAAAATTCCAGCTAGCTGTGCTGACAGTACCTCATTTCATCACACACATATTAAAAAGTTTTCTTACAAGCACTTTGAACTCAATCCTATGTGATATGAGCAGCAGCAGAAAAATGGCCTTCTTGAGTTACTATGGGCATTTATGAAATGAACTCTGGTGATTTGAAGAAATGATTGTAAGCTATGCAGTAGTACCTATTTTTAAGAACAGCCTTTGACTACTAAAGGTTAAGTGACTTTTATAAATGGAAATTGATGGGAATCAAAGGCAAGATTAAAAAAATGAAGCTCTTTACCACCTCATATCCTCATATTTCTAGCACATTCTACAGATCTCCCAATACAATTTTGCATACTATTTTATCTTCTGTGGCATGCCTCTGCCAGCTATTGCTAAGGTGTTATTACACTCTGTTGTATCTATAGGAATCTGTTACTATCGTACTAAATTATGAAAAAACAATTATTATGGTTCAGGAACAGGTGTGCTGTTAAACATCAAAAACAAAAAGAAAAACTTTGTACTACAGCCCGGTAGCATCAAAGATGTCATCACCCACTATTTAAGTTTGTCTAAATTTGTCATCCTTTTGTCATGAAAAAATAAGTAGAGAGCAGAATGTTAAACTCTCTTTTTGTTGCATGCATGTCTTCATTTTTAACAGGAGTGTAATGTCAGAAAACATGATATTGTACATTTCTTCCACACAAATCTCACGACTCTGAAATCAATGCTGAAAGCAACAAAAAATGAAATATATAAAACATGTAAAGTGAGGTATTACTGTCTATATGAACTCAAAATGTAAGCATTATTCAGACAGATGCAGTAGGAAATAGCTTATTCGATCAAAAAATAACTGAATTGCTCTAACATGAGGAAAATGATAGCCAATATAAAACCTTTAAATGATTCCCCCTTAATCCTGAAGGTAGAACAACATGGTATCTGATTGCACTGAGAAGGAAGTAGAAAGAGTACACCTAGAGATAAAGGGGGTTTGCCCACAGGATATTTTAGCCTATGTCTTTCTTTTTCAGCTGAAACTGCAATTTGATGATTTTGCATGTAGCCGAGTATCTTGGAGACATTGAAGAGTAATATGACAAAAATGATGAAAATGGTTTAAGTTTCATGTGTCCACCTACTGTTGTGGTAAGCCACGCAATGCCACTGTTTAATGGTTAGCACTTTGGTGTGAATGATTCATCGCTTCTTTTTCAAGGATGATTGTTTTGGTAAAGTGAATAATCAGTGACCATTAAAAATCTCAAGAGATGCCTTACAAATTCTAATGCAGGCACAGCTTTTAGACATTACTAAACCCTGAAAGGATGCTGTATGAAATCCCATTTAATTACATGCAGTGGGAGTTATAAAGCCACTGTGCCACAAGGCAATTCTGCCGTGCCACTACAACCTCCCCAGGTGTTGCTTGTCTTTTCAAGGAGGGCCAGATCTGTGATATATACCACGCCTCTTTGCCATAGATGGCCTGCACCTGTCGCCCTTAGGATTCCAGATACTGGCAAAGGTTCTTGGCACCCCTATAGTGCCTTTTTTAGGCAAGGTTCAAATGACAAATTCACCACTGTAACAGGTACAAGCAAGCAAAATCTGAGGGTAATGCTTCTCAATGCTAGAAGTCTAAACCTCAAAATGCACTCACTCGAGGCACTCCTTAAAATGGAGAACATTGATATCTGTGCAGTGACAGAGACCTGGTTCAAAGCTCCAGAGAGCACCCCTGCATTACCAGGCTATAATTCATACCACACCTTTCAGCCACCAAACCCGGACTGAAACATTAAAGGTGGAGGCGTGTCCATATTCATTAAGGATATCCACACCTCCAAGCTAGTTGCTCAGCATAATGCATCCGAGATAATCAAAGTTCAACTAACTCTGGGAAAAACAACAATCCAGATTGTAGCCTGCTACTTACCCCCCACCATGCCCCAGGATTCCCACTCCTCTTTTCTTGATACACTGGAAAATATTAAGGTACAACCCAACACTCTAATAATGGGTGATTTCAACTACCCTACCATTAACTGGGAAAACTACTCATGTACCAACTCTTTTGCTCAATGTTTTCTGGAAATCATCAGTTCCAATGACTTGGATAAACTTATCCACATCCCCAACAGGGGCAGCAATATCTTAGACCTGGTCATCCCCAACATGGGCGACCAGTGTTCCACACCAGAAGTCAGCTCCTTGTTGGTCAGATCTCACCACAAGCTAATCACCCTAGACATCCACATCCCACTCTCATCCCCCATTAGGAAAACAACTGTAAAAAATTTCTCCAAAGCCAACTTAATGCTTCTTAAGACAGAAGTGGCAAACTTCACAACACCCATGCAGATGGACAATACAGGTACGACTGCTGAATCCTACACAAATGCACTTTATAAGCACTTACACGAGTGCATGGATCGTGCTATCCCTAACAGAACCAAGATGCTATCCTCCAAAAAAAGGAAGCCAATCTATTGGTCTTCTGCCATAAACAAACTTTACAACAGAAGAAAGAAACTGTTGCAAAAAAGAGTAAAATCCCATGATTAGAGGAACTCCCTGGTCAGCCTCAGTAAGAAGCTGAGATCCCGTATAAAATCCTCCAAAACTAGTTATGAAAACAAAATCGCCACTGATTCTAAAGACAACCACAACGCATTCTATAGCTATGTCAAGAATCTCAATGGCAACACTTCCTATACTCTGGAACAGACTAACTATTTATGTCAAACAGAGCTCCTCATTAGCACTCTTCAAGAAAAATCTTGATGATTGGATGGGTAATAGGAAATTCAGCCTGGGGATCACTTCTGTGGTTCTGCTTGACAGGGGCACAGGAAAATAATTTTCTTGGGTGGCCCTAGGGATAATAGCCTAGTACCTACCTATGAACCTATGAACATACACACACATATATATATATGTATATATATATATATATATATATATATATATATATACACATATCTAGGTTTACTATCAAAATTGTGAATGGCAAAACAAATTTGTTTGCAATTTCAAAGTAATACACCAAAAACGGAATCACTACCACATTACAATGTCAAATCAGCTGATCGAAGCAGGAGATTAGACATTGCATCTGAAACTATCACATGATATCCATATAGGAGCTCATGTAAATGAAACTCCTATACCACATATCCCGTTTTTGCAAAGGGACAAGCCCCCCTGTGCCCCCCTTGTTGGGGCTGCACCCCCCACACCTCATGCTAACAATATATTCCAACTCCAAGAACGCACTACAGTGAGGATATGGATGAATTTCCAAACATGTCAAACTCTTAAAGGCGAATGCACTATTGCATTCGCATATGTCTGTTCAACGTTTTGATTAATTTGACATATAGTAGACGACAATCTGATGTTCATAATCTTAACAGATGTCTGATTGACATTTGAAAAAATGATAGTAAACCTTGATATATATCTATATATTTTTTTTTTCCATCATTTAAGCTGCACCATTTCCAAAAACACATAATTCTCTTCTAACTCTGAAGGTGCAAATACGCACAGAGGTGCAGAGGAATCATGGAACATGGCAAGTTAACATCTGCCAGTTTTCTAAGCATTAGGAAACTTTTAAAAAGGTGCAGATTTCATACATGGTATGTGCTGTACAGTATAACCATGGCTGTGGCTGCATACACTGAAACAAGATTAAAGTAAACAGACACAGACTATCTTTATTAGACATGCAAGGTGACTAAGTGAGTAATTAAAGGGCACAGACGCATGACTAATTTGGTAATGCGGCTGGCGCCTTAGATCTCTGGCCTTTAGCCTTTGTTTTGTCTAACATGGAGGCTTGCTTGCATTCTCAAGGGGAATTACTCACGTCAGTTTCTGCCTCTTGACTGCATACTTAATTTTCACAAATAGATAAGCAGATAGTAGTGTTCCTTATTCACATCAAGTATAAACTTGTTGGATATTTGATAAGAAAAATATATGTGTTTATTACACATAGACAAACATATAATGTTACATATATTAAAATGTATCTATTATTCATGTTTTAATATACATTCAGCAGAAGGAAATGTGGACTGATGTGAAAAAGAGATTTTTTTATCTGTAACTTGTGAATTCCAGCAGGTATTTAGGTTGCTCAGAAAATCCATATCGCTCAGCATAAAGCAGTTGGTTAGTAAATGAATCATTACTCACAAAATGGAAATTTAGTTTTGTGCAAAATAGATATTTACTGTGTGGGTGAATAAACAACTAAAGTATGTTGTTTAAACAGCTACAAGTCTTCTTTTGGCTTTTCCCGGTTAGGGGTCACCACAGTGGAACTTCGGTCTGCTCATGATTGGCAGTGGATTTTACGGTGCTGAGTTGCCAGCCCGATGCCCAACCTTCAACGAAGGCACACCCATTCATGCTCGCACCTACCTGCATGTCTTTAACATCACTTGGCCGCGGGGAGGACATGCAGACTCCATGCAGAAGCCGCTCCAGCCAAGAATCGAATGGGAGAACCTCTTGCTGTGAGGTGTCAATGCTAACCGCTACACCACCTCGGTTTTAAACAGCTACAAGTAAAGTTATTTATTCCAATCAAAATTCATGAGAAAAGTAGTTGTGCAATGAATGCAATGTTAGGCAATTTACGATAAGAAGTTTATAAATAGTGCCCCTTTTTTTAATTGGCATAGCACAGTGACTCATTTGTAACATGTCCTTTGAATAGCGTCAGTGTCCAGTACTGTCTTCTAGTTACTGCATGTATGGAGTTTGCATATGCTTTCTATATCTGCAAAGGTTTTCTCCATGTTCTCCATTTTTTTTCTTACATTCCAAAAAAGTTTGTGGATTGATTGGCTGCACTAAAGTTTTATATATATATATATATATATATATATATATATATATATATATATATATAGATAGATAGATAGATAGATAGATATAGATATGGGTCTAGGACAATTCACTGAATGCACATTTCACTGAAAGTCAAATTAGTGTGCACTTTTCACTGAAAGCTCAATTCACTGAAAACTCAATTCACTGAAACACATTTCACTGAAAGTTATATATGGCCTTTTCCCCACTGTAGTGCGACCTTGGAGTTAGTATATATAGTAATGGGGGGGTGTGGGGGGCTATGCCCCCCACATATTTTAAATATTTTGAACTATATATGTGAAAACTTGCAATTACAATATATTATTCTTTTACGAACATAATATATATACTTAAAATATGTGGAGGGCTATGCCTCCCATGCCCCTCGATGTGGGGGGGGGGTGACCCCACCTCCCCTTACTATATATACTAACTCCAGGGTCGTACTACAGTGGGGAAAATGCCATATATAACTTTCAGTGAAATGTGTTTCAGTGAATTGAGTTTTCAGTGAATTGTGCTTTCAGTGATTTGTGTTCATTCATTTGAGTTTCAGTGAAATGTGCATTCAGTGAAATGTCCTAGACCCACATATATATATATATATATATATATTATATATATATATATATATATATATATATATATATTTTTTTTTTTTTTTAAATAAGCAAAATGTCTAAAAAAGGAAAACATTTTTTCACATTTGAGCATTTCTGCTTCAGTAATAACCAGGAATTTCACTCAGCTATGGCTAAAAACTGTCTATTAACCAGTCCTCTCAGCTAGTTAATAAATGTTATATTTGGGTAAGTTATCAAGTCACTAATTTGTCTTTTGCAAAGTGATCCTATAGCAGTATCTGGCATACTACTGAACTCTCCCTGATTTTGCAGAATGTTCTGGATTTTCCTTATAGTTTTAGTCGTGTCCCTCATAAAGTTTTTACATTTTTGATAAATCACTGAGGATTGCAGTCACCTTATAATGCCAGACAGAGTTTCATACTTCTTGTTGTTTAAAAAATGATGTTGATGCAAAATCTCTGGCTCTGTTAACTCTTAAATAATGAGTTACCTTAAGATTTAAAAAAGGCCCCTGATTTGGAGGCCTTGTCTCGCTAATAGTTTTGGCACTGAGAGGCATCATGTATGGATAAGTAATTTTTTAAAGTAACATAGAGTGCTGATAGTGACTGAAGAAATCAAACCCAGAAGGGCAAGGTAAGGCTCATTAGTAGTTCATGGCCTTAAGCAGCTGTGTTAAGTTGCCAACTGAAACATTTTCTGAAAAAAACACATTAAGATACTGCAAACAATTTAAATACAGTAACTGTAATGCAGCATTCAAAAGTTTCAAAGGTTACACATTTTAATTTAGCTGTAGAAGGTTCACATGCCTTACCATCTCAAAAAGCTATAAATTACTCATTGCTAATTTGCTGTACATTGAATAGTATTGTAATCACACACATTTATCATTAAAATTAATTTCCCTTCTGAGCATTAACACGACTTCATGACTAGGGGGGTTTCTGGCAAATAAAGAATTTGCTTTGAGTTTTTTCAGAGTACCCTTTTTTAGTGGCTTAATGTATAATCAGGCTTAACTGATGTGTTTTGCTAAGAAACCAGTTAGCATTGCAATTATTTATCCCCCTCACCCTGCTTCATTCATTCTGGCCATCCCAGTGTCACTCTGTATCTCCTTATCTGCTCTTCCTTTCTCCCCTGGACTTCAGTGAGTGAGTTAGGCCAGAATGGATTTTAAGAGCATCTATGGGTGAGGGTGGGGGGGTGTTGTGGAAACTGCTTCTGCTGATGAGAAGGGGTAATATGACCTACCACTATTTCCCCACCTCCACTCCTGCTTTCATCAACATCTTAGGGCTACTGCTTTCTATGGACAACACTTCCCCTCTGGGAGCATCTCCGACAAATTCCTTCCCTAGTGGATGAGCAGACCTATCACTCTCTGCCAGCATCTAAGATGCCCAAGGCATTAAACAAACGCTGGTTTCCTAGACCATAGTTATGGCATTATCCTTCTTTGCAACAGTGCCGGCTTGACATCATAATTATTAAGCACCTATTTAATGATATATAGTCCCACACTGGACTCTTCCAGATAAACCATTACCACTTATGCATCTGCTCTGTAAGTCAGCATCTTTAAATGGTGCTCTGAACTGCAAATATATAAGGACAGTGCATTGGATGTTAATGTCTTTTTTTATTTACTTAAAAGAAGGAAAATAGTTACTTTTCAAAAACTGAACATTATAAAATCTATAATTTGTCATATTTTTTAATGTAACTATTTAAAACACAGTAACAAACTGGTAAATGGTGTACTAGCGGAATGATATAATGGTCAAGTTAGAACCCTCACCCTCACACTCACCCCCACGGCTGACTTCTTTCCTTTTTACCCAAATCTTCATCCCTTTATATTCCTTGGTTGTTGACATTGCCTTTCTCCCAACAAACGTTTTCAGCTTTTATCATCACCACACAGAACATGTCTCTGTTATTTAGGTATTTATGAATTATCTTGGGGGTTGCATTTCTGACATTTTTGCTAGGCTAGTTATACTAAAACAGTGCACTGTCTAATATTTTCACATAGGAATCATCATAAATATCTGCCTGTTTTGCATTGCTTGGCTGCCACATTGCTAGAAAGCTATAAGTTAGTCAGGCTGTGCACACCATACTAGCTGCTCTTTAGAGAGATTAATCTTTTAGTTTTCTTGTTTGTTTGCTTATTTGGATATAAATGTATGCATATCTGTATAGACACAGGTATGTATGCATGTATGTATGTAAGTATGTGACATTAATTTTTTAAGTTAAGAAATAGGGAACAAGAGATACAGTATACTAAGCTTTTGATAATTAAAGCTGTATTAAGCTAAAGCAAGAGTAACTATTATTATTTTTATGATAGACTGGCTGTTTTGAATCTTGCACAAGTAAAAAAGTGACACTATGAATGAAAAATAATGTGAATAGATTTGAGTATGTGACTGCTTTAAGTGGAAATGCAGCACAACGGTTTGAACTTAAATCTGGCATTACAAGTTTGCACACATTGGCAACATCTTCAGGTTAAAGGACACTAACCTTTTAGGGTCTACATTCTCCTACTGTTAAGATATTGCCAAAACAGAAAAAATATTACCCAAACTTTAAATCAAACTTGTTTTTTTTTTTAGGTAGAAAAAGAAACAACTGCCCCTGAGAGATACTAAATAACTTTAACACAGTGCAGGTGGGTGGCATTTTTAGAGAGTGAGAGAGAGAGAAAGATCCACTTTGCCTGTAGAAATTATTGGATTTCTAAGTTTTAGGTACGTAGAAATTCAGGTGCCATTATGAAACACTGATTTCCTGAAAGTTGACATGTTGAAAGGACAAAAAAAATGTTGAAAGTCAAAAGGGCAGAAAACACTTTTCAGTCATTTGCATTAAGGGGGGGCAAGCCCCTACCTCTGAACTTATATATGCCAACTCCGTATTCACATCAACTCAAAAAGGTGGTGCAGTCATAAAAACCTCACTGGCAATGATTTTGGGTCTATATTAGAACATTGAATGTTTAATAGTTCGAATCACTAAAGGTCGACCCTTAATGATCAAACTATTAAAACATCGAATGTCCGTAAAAAAAAAATAAAACAAAAAAAAAGAAAAACTAAAGGGTGTGCCCCCAACACCCCCCGCTACTTAAATATACCAACTCCAAGATCACACTACATTGAAATAAATGGAAATCTCCCCTTACGGAGATTTCCATTTACACATGCGAGATTCTGAGCATTCACTATTGTCATGTCGACAATATCAGATTCGACATTGTTGGCTTTCGACAATGGGAAACAGTGTTCAGCATTATCCTGTTTGTCTTCTTTTTCTGTGTGCTACTTCTGTTCAAGGAATTTCAAGTTAAGCATGTATAGGGAACTCCGAAACACACTATATGTCTCTTTAGCTACTCAAATAGCAACCTCAGTTATGCTATTATTTGCAAGTATTCTTTATTCCATCTGCTATTTGTTTCCTGTGTGAGTTTAAATACACTTCTACATTTGATTTTACCAAGTGCAGCACTTAGGTCTATTTATTATAAATAAACATTTTTTTTATTCAATTTTAAATGCTTTAGGAGAGGATTATTAGCATAGTGGCTTTTGACCTTCAAGCAGCCACTGCTTCAGCTAACACTTTTACACTGCTCACTTATTTTAAGAGTAAGAAACAAAATAGTTTTTTATTTGTCACTGTTGTCTAGTTAGCTTGTGGCAGCATTATTTCAAAGACAAGGAAGATGGATGATGATAATGAAGAGAAAGCATCGACCAATCCTGAAAAATATTGTCTGTGTGTGTGTTATTGTTTTGTACAAAATTATACTGATCATGTATCAATTACTTTTAGAAAGACTGCACTGCATGGCACTGGGGTCAGCGTGAGGCAAATAAAATCTTGGGGACCTGGCGATTATAACTCTGATTTGTTGCTGTACAATGTAAAGCTTATGTGGGTGTGGTAGGTGCTAGCAATTACACAAGGAAGTAGAGAGCATTTACCATAAATTGTTAAGGCCAGTCAACCCCCTCACATACATATAACTGGCAGTGGTACAGATTGAGACATCACAGCTTGTTCCATATATTCTTGGTGTTATTAATAAGTGTTATAAACCTGCCCATTGCATTAGTCATAAAAGCAACTCAACAGAAAATGACATACAGAAGATTTTCACTTTTCTTATCAAATATTCTACATCTAAATGAACTTAGCTTGGTCTCAGATGCTAAAAGCAATCATAATATACTTATCTTAATTTTTAATTACATCAGAGAATTCAAAAAGGGAATTCTGATTATAACATGTTATTAAAATAACAATGACATGATCACCTACCCACAGGGTATAGCAAATATGCTTCTAGAAATATTTTGTGCAGACTTCACAGTACGCAAATGAATATGTTGAAGTATTATAGATAAAAGGCCGGAAAACACATGTAGGCATGGTAACTATTGCCACAAGTAAAGGTTAAAGCTCAAGTTCCATTAGACCAAACAACATCATGTAACTGCTGGTTTCTTAAACAGAATGAAAAAAAAAAACATATGAACTACTTTAAACAAAATGTTAACATATAAGCACATCTGTGACTTGTGGTAACGCAAGGGGGGGTCAGGAACCAAGCAAATGACTTCAGTCTAGCTAGTATTCTAGTAAAGGTAGAGTTATAATAGACCTGATTCAGAAAAACATACAGGGAACCTACTTCTGTTAGATATGGACCAATATGGGTTTGTTTAAAGGAAATCTTACCTATTCACTCTTACTGCGATATTTAAAAAGGTAACATCAACAGTTTTATTACTGTATACCTTCACCTTACTAGAATTGTTGACATTATCTCACAAAAGGCAAGAAATGACAACTTAAAATACTAAATAAGTCAGTGAGTAAAACACTGTTTAAGCAACGTGACTGTCGGGAGGGGGTGTTGAATTTTCCTGAAGGGCTCTGCATTTAGACTGCCTGCCCATGACTATCAGCAATATGAAATTACAAAGTTTGTTAAACATATTATTATTCTTTTACTGATATCACTATATTTGAAAATATTTGTAAAAAAAGAGATTATATAGCTACTAAGTCACAAAGCAAGCTTGAAACAGAATTCCACATTCAGGGATGAAAGGAAAACTTTAAAACTGTTAAGAACTAATAGGAATTAAGATAGAGAAGATAAAGGGACAGAGTATTTATATTAGGCTTTGTTTAATAAAAGTTTATCCCCAGGATTCAAGAAGCTCGGCGCAAGGATGGTTTTAGCCTTGCGCCAAACGTCCAAACTACAGATGGCACAGCAGCACCATATGAATATGTATGAGGGTGCACCACCGCACCCTCGACGTGCACAGGAAATGTGTGTGAATGCAGGGGGCATGCACAAGTGCTCTACTGAGGTGTAAACATACCCCGACAGTTGGAAAACCTACTATGCCTAGTAGTAGAGCCCGCCCCTAATAGTAAGTCAGTAATTCAGTGTCCGTGGATACCGAAATGTATGCTAAGCATTCAAGAGTGTCCAAGAACAGTGAAATAAAATCGAAGTAGTAAACACACAAGCACGTAGTGGAATGTTGAGCCCTTTCCCTAGAATATTCACAATTAGATTCCCTGTGCCCCTATTATACATTTGAATTGCTGCAATATCGAAGGTGTAAGCAAAGCGCAGCATGTTTGCACGTCACTGCCCTCCGCCGAGCGTAGCTTACACATCATATTCATTCAAATAGAGAAGAATATGCAGACTCAACGTAAATGTCAATAGTGTAGTGTTTAGAGCATCCGCCCAACGAACAGACATTCACAGTTCGAGCCCAACAACAACACATATCATTTTCATTGTGGAATGAATGTCATTTTGCTGTAAAAATGACATAAGAGTATCGCATGAGATATTTAACTTAAATATCATTCAAGCAAAGTGGCACTGTCATAATGAATAAGGTACTAGTAAGCAGGTGTAAGCACAAATAAGCAGCAGTAAACACATATAAGTACCATTAAGCAAGTCTGAGTGCGCTTGCGTGGATCTAAGCAGTGCCCAGCATAGGAAATGTATATAAGTATATACAGATATGATGTAACAATAAAGCATGCAAAAGGAATGAGAAGGGAATCAATAGCAACCCCAGTATAATATAGTGCTGTCAGCGTAATATCATATCAAGATGGGCAGGAGTGAGCAAAGCAGTGCTACACACACCACAGGCAGGATATTACCAGTGGGAATAACATTGTTGATCTGCTAACTCTACTTTACACACAGAGTGTAGTCCCTAGTGGGACAACCCAAAAAGTGAGAGACCATTTTGCCATCCGACCATTACACAAGCAAGAGCGGGTATGTTCAAGGACTAAATGGTGGGAGAGCCTGAGAATACATGGATTGGGACAACATACGTGTAGGGCCCCTAATGCTCAGGAAAGGGCAATGTGTGGAGGTGTGTCATGGCTGCGATAACAAGTGGACAATGGATGGTATGCTAGTATGCTGAACATGGGTGCGTTACCACATAGTCATACTTATTAATTTATTGTAGTGTCATGTTAACGGGAGTAAGGATGGAATGAAGTATAGAGTCTAATCTTGACATAAACACATGCGTGTCCCATGTGGAACAACCCAAAAATTGCAAATAGTATTCTTTTGGTCGCTCATGTCACCAATGTTTGTGGACTAAACATTTGAGAGTTTCGAGGATACGTGGAGTGAGTCGACCTATGGGATAGGTCTATAGGAGTAGGGAGTGGCCAATGTGCAGTGGTGTGGATACACTGCGAATCCAACTGGAGAATGGATGACTGCAGTGTTAGGGAGGCATTGGGGTGTGTGTTTGGGGAACCAGGAGCCATGGGTATATGGGTATATATGCAAATGAAGCAACACAGCAATAGTGTATTGGTTAGAGCAACCGCCTAACGAATAGACATTCCCGTACCAAATCCCACTGCATAACATACCATTTACCATTGGTAATCTGTACATGAACATATTGTGATATCTGTCCACTGTATAACCTGCAAAATATCAATTAAAAGTTAACTGGAGGGAAGTGTCAATGTCATAATGAATAAGACTAGTAAGCAGGTTTAAGCATATATAAACACCAGTAAGCATGTTTAAGTGCATTTGCGTGGGGTACGCATTGCTTTAAAGACACACACACACACACACACACACACACACACACACACACACACACACACACACACACACACACACACAGTTGACCTGTCTGGAATTAGAACACCTACCAAACTAGTTTAACACAGTACAGCATTACACAGTTACAGCAGTCCCAGAGGTGTATTCGTAGGTGGGTGACATCAACAGGTTTGCCAAAGAATGGCATTCCAAGTGTACTGCGAGTTGTACATGTCTGTTACCTGTGTGTACCTGCTGCTTACTGTCATGAAAACACATTTACACCTGCTTACAACTGCCTTATGCAGTCCTAATTGACAGTATCAACAAGACTTGCAGGACTTGAACCCTGGACCATGCACACTGAAGTCACTGGACATACCACTAAGCCATCTGAGTTGTATACATGTTGCATGGAGTCTATAATGCACATCCTACTACAGGTATTCCACAGTACTGAAAACAAATGGGACAGTCACTTTGTGTACATATGTACAGTACCCTTGAATGTACTGTACTCTGTGAAACAACAAAGACAAGTCTACATCTGTACAACTGCCATAACTACACATATATATATATATATATATATATATATATATATGTGTGTGTGTGTGTATATATATATATATATATATATATATATATATATATATATATATATATATAGATATATACACCTACGGGGTGTGTACACACACACACACACACACACACACACACACACACACACACACACACACACACACACATACACATATATATATATATATATATATATATATATACATATACACAGACACAGCTATATATATATATATATATATATATATATATATATATATATATATATATATATATATATATACACATGTCTGAACACCCTTTGTGACACAGTGAGTGTATGTGGGGAGGGGGGTCCATCTGTAGGCTATGTAACAACAGTTATAGCATTTAAATCATAAGCAGTTCACCAGAGAAGGGATGGTTGTTGTGCATGCGGAGTTTGGGGTGGGGAATGATGGATAATGTAATCTACCCCGGGGATTGTGGAGTTAGGGTGGGAGAATGATGGGTATGGGCCTACACCCCAGCAACCACATCTGTGTCACTGCTCGACAGTGGCACAGAAAAATAACATACCTAACTGTAGTCGTGCTTGACTGTGTATTCTTTACCATTCCTAACTATGTAATACTTTGTAGACACCGGTCACCACAGATGGCTACCATGGTGTGCAAAAAGACATTACACATATGTATGCCTGGCTACAGGGTAGTCACACACACAAACACGCACACACTTGCCAGTATTGTGCATACACATCTTGCCTATGTAAAGGTAACTAGTACAGTGGTATGCAGTTGGGGTATGTGCCACAGATCACATACAATTACATTTACTCTGATTCCACTTCTGAGCTGGGTGACATCACAGGACTGATTACTTGCAGTAGGGAGAGGTGAAGAGAGAGGTTTAGCAGTTGACAAGGATAAAGGCCAGTGCAAAAAGAGGTATCTTTTTGGAATGCATCAAAACCCACTGTCATGACAGGATACAGACACAAATACACCCACACAACCACTCTCAGCCATTTGCTGACACACACACTCAGGCATTTGCTGACATACTCAGGCATTTGCTGAGACACACACACACTCAGGCATTTTCTGTCACACACACAACCACAGTTGCCAGTGGTGGGATCAGAACTCCTGCCTAGCTACAGATCACTATTACAGTACTATGCAGTTATGAAATGTGCCACAGAGATTACACATTCCAAAGCAGTCAGACTGCCCTTCTAAGATTGAGGACAACAACAGGGAGACTGACAGTCTCAAAGTACATAGCTGTAGACCTGTGTGTTTAAAGTAGGTGTCCATTATAACCTGTATGCACAAACAAGACACATCATCTGCAGGTAGGCCTGAGAGATATAGTTGTAGCACAACAGGAACCTGAACAGGGCCGTTTGGGATACACTATGACTATAACTGCACAAGGTTATACTGGACATGCTCATACACTTAGTAACAAAGGGCTTGTTGGATGCACTGACTAATATTACACAAGGTGGCAGTGGGTACACTCATACACTTAGTAGCACAGGGCTAATTGGGATGCACTCCGATTCTAAACACTGAAGGCCACAATGTGCATGCTCAAACACTTGTACAGAACATGTTGTAATGGACTCCTATTGTAAACACACAGGTTTACAGCTAGGTACATCTTACCTGTCAGTATATATGCACATCATACTGGTTTACTACTTGATACCTGTATGTGGTCCGTAAATGATATATCTGTGTCTGTGCTGTGTGATACACATGCATACATGTACATGAAGTACTGACATATATATGTTACGTATACACATTCATGCATGTGTGGACATGACAGACAATAGATTACCTGGGTTGCACAGGCGGATGCTACCTACAGTATGAGTCACACACCTTGCTGCCCTGAAAGGCATACGTTGATAGCAGGTTGTGGACAGTGGCATTATATGTGGAACAGTGGCATGTGCAAGCATAATGTGTGAGCCACCTTCTGTAATGGTAAGATGACCTCTCGTGGCTGTGTTAGTAGTTGTCATTATTAGCAGGACTGCTACCCTAAGTATATCTCACATTGTTCATATACACAACTGCTGCTGCTGTCCGTCACCTTTCATGAGGCATTTGCTACCAAGCACATTAATGCCATGTGCAGTGATGTCATGGTACAAGTGGCAACTGCTAGACCAAAACAATTAGCCAATGTCCTGCTGTTATTATGAGGTTGTCCAGTGTCTGTCATTCCAGGCTATCATGACCGAACGATGAGCCTTCAACACAGAGCACATGCATCCATGTTACAAGTGTGTGTGGATTATACCTAGGTCGCATTTACCCATATAGCCACATTCCAAGGCAAATGTCCTACACCCAGAAGTAACACCCTAACACCTATATGACAATTGCATTGGATGCTTGTGCTAACCAGTGCTAGATGTGTGGCTTTAGTAATCCATATGCTCAATTTAGAACCTACAATGGGGAATACTGACATCTGTGCAGTGAGGAACACCTGGCTGAAGGCTCTGTAGTGCACAATTGCACTGCCACCATACAACTCAGATCCAGACATGTGGGCCATAACAGTGGTATGGACCATTCCAAGTGGTGGTGTACACATAGTCATAAAGGCTACTCACATATAAAGACCACTACTCTGGCATAACTCATCACAGATGAATCAGGTACAGGTGACAATGGCAAATGCTGCATTCTAGGTTGTATCCTCATATACATCCACTACCTTGTTCCCAGACTACCAACACACATCCATATGTGGTATAACATAGTATGGTAGACCACCAGATAACCCTTGATCGGTGGACTGTACCTAGACCTACATCAACTGTGCAAAGTACCCATGTACAGACACAGATCCATAATGTGTTATGCAATGCAATAATACCACTGTTTGTAACCAGCTCAGTTGTACACATACCAGGGTCCCTCAGATGTTGTCAGCATTAACACGGTTGACTGTTGCTGTACACCAGTAAAGAACACCCTCATGGTTGAATATGACCTAACTGTACCTGCCCTGGATATGTACATCCCACACTCATACAACATAAATGACATTACCATAGCTTTCGTTATCCTTTCTACATACAGGTGGCTACAGTCATTACACACATGCAAATGGCAGATAGCATGTTAACAGTACATAAGATTTGATATCTATGTTGACAGAGGTAATATTCCCTCTCTACTGGTTACCCATGACACCTATCATATCATACAACAGCCCATGTGACGTATATTTTTAGACATGTCCTCCTAATGCAATGCCTACAAACATACCCAAATAACAGGACCATAGGATCTAGACAAGGCCTATATTGACAGACTCAGGGAAATCCAGCTCTGCTCTGTATGTTCCTGAGTAGTCACAGGTGATGTGTTCATGACATGTACAGACATGTGTGGCCACAACTCCTACATATACCCCATGTCAACAATTGCATGCCATGCATGCTGTGTGCTGCCTGGACATTAGCCTTAGTACAACAATAACCAGTACATGATGAGGTGAGATGTTTATAAGCCACAGACCTCACACATGCTTGAATGAGTGTACTGCCTAGCAATAACAGAACACATTGCTGGCACTCTTCCAGTAAACATGAGGTGTGTGTGGCAAATATGATGTGCTCACTGTTGACTATTACAGTGCCCTGGCTTCACCATGGCACTGTCAAGTAACAGTTTGTAGGGGCATGACATGGAATAATGCTGTGTGTGTCTCCCTGATATGTGCTGTTGTAATATATGTACACTTGGCTACTCGGTGAAAGTGGTGGTGTCCTACCAGTACATGAATACAACATCCATTATGGAGTAATGCTTGGCTATGTTTCACACATGGCATGGGGAAGGTGTGGAATGTATCCTCTTGACCTGCTAGTGCACTTACTAATGTAGACCACATATGTGTACATGTATTGATGTTTGTGTAGATTCAATGTGTGTGCAGTATCTGATGTCTGAAGGTGACTGTTGTCTTAGTACATCATGCTGTTGCAATACAGCGTCAACATTGCCAACTGTATATGTTGATATGCTCTAAGTACAGTAAGCCGTACATGAGTTATGGACAGATGTTTGGACATAGCTACTAAGTGGTGGGGCTTCTTTGCAGATGAATGATTACTGAGGACAGTTCACTGGTGTGGTACAACCAGTCCTACAATAACCTGTGCAACTGGTAAGGTCAGGTTTTGTTAATTGAAGTGGAAGACAGACAATGTAAAATGCTGTAAGGGTGACACTGAAGGCAAACCTTATGACACCTGTAACAGTAATACCTCCCCTGTGCATACATTGTGCATATATCAGCACAGTTGTCAAAGGAAAGAGTCAGTAAGCATTGTACCAGATGTGACAGCGCTGTACGTATATAGTACCTATCATGAGATAGGCAGATGTTTGATTTATAGTACTTGCACGTGTGGGTGTGTGTGTCCATATATGTCATGTATGGTTGGGAATACATCCCACATGTTATCACTCTCCTGAACACTGTTGTTGACACCAGTACAGAGTGAAGTGTAGAAAGAAAGGCATAGGCAGGTTGTTAAACCTCGCACATGTAAAGTGTCTGTATGTGTGTGACATAGATGTATATCTTTGTGAATGCCACAGTGTGTGTGTGTGTGTGTGTGTGTGTGTGTGTGTGTGTGTGTGTGTGTGTGGCTGTCCGGTTCCTGGAGTGAGGCTTTATTTTACCATAGTGAAATGTTAATGCCCCTCCCGACATCCACTCAATGCAATCTAGCATCCCAGTTGATATCATCGATCGTAGACAGGCATTCTAACTGTCTGTTAACATGTACACCCTGGGGTGTGAACTGTTGTTACATAGCCTACAGATGGACCCCCCTCCCCACATACACTCACTGCACTGTAGTATCCCTGTCAATGTCCTCAATCTTAGGCCATTCCAACTACCTGTACATGTGTAATCTCTGTGGCGCATCTTGTAATTGCGTAGTACTATAATGATGATATGCATATAGGCAGGGGTTCTCATTAGAACACTGGCAACTGTGTGTGTGTGTGTGTGTGTGTGTGTGTGTGTGTGTGTGTGTGTGTCAAAGTGTGTGTTACTGTGTCTGTGAATCCCTGAGTGTGTGGGTGCGTCTGCGTTTGCATGCTGTCATGGCAGTGGGTATTACCACTTCCCAATGAGAAGCCACTGTTTCCACTGGCCTTTACCTTTGTCATCCTGCATGCCACTCTTTTACCTCCTCCGTGCTCCAGGTAACTATACCTGTGATGTCAACCACTATGGATGTGACAGCTCTGAACACAGTAGCTTACTACACAGCTATCATGCTCTTGGGTGATTAAAACAGAAACATGGGAGAATATAACTGTGATATGGAAGCTACAAAGTGCATGCAGGTATTGTTATACTGACCTGTGGGTAGTCAACATGTGCACATGGGACACCCGCAAACACCGACATCCCCCGGCACAACTACTCCTGAAAGAGGAAGACAGAACATCAAGATCAACACGCTGTTAGTGTTGTTACACATGATACATACTGTAAAACGTATAAAAATGCATTCTAAAACTTTAATACATGGTATGTCTGCTGCCTGTCAACACTACTCAACAATATTAATCGACAGTTGTCTACCTAGTATGTTCACCCTGTGCATCAGACCATATGAACATGTCCCTGCACCAATGGTGTGGATGACAGGGATGTGGCACAGGCATCATCATATACATAGGGTGATAAATTTTGCCAGAGGCCTAGGCTGTGCCATTGGATGACATCATGTGTGTGTGTTAGGGCCTGTGATATCATTGGGCATGTGTGGATGTTATGCGTGTGTGTGTTGAGGTGCCCTACATTTGTTTCCAGTGTTTGTGTATGCATGCACACAGATCTGGCATGTGGCTGACCTACACAGGGGTATTACTGATAGTTGCAGACTGTACAAGGGAGGTTTCACAGTTCACGGTGTCCAGCCATGGCCACGTGACCTGCAACTGCCATGAGCTGCACAGGCACTACAAGGCAGAGGTCCAGATTGGGTACTGTCTGATGACATATGTCCATTGGAATCGTGTCCCAGTTGGGACCATCCAGGACCACATGCACATGGCCTGCTGTGTCCTGGTGTGGACTGCACAGCACCAGCTGCACTGCTGCTGCTGCTACCACCACTATGGGAGTGGGCATGTGCAGTAGCATGTTCACATAGACCTTTAACAGGTGATGTAGCTGACCTACACCCTCATGCCCGACGCCTCAATCACACCAGATGTTCCAGCACAGACATTCCATGCTCAAGGGTTGACATGCCACAGTCAAGGACTCCCACCATGTCACCCAATCATCTATACAAAACATCTGCAAGATGATTGTGAGCCTTTGCAAGTGCCTGGATGTTGTCAGTTAATGAACGGACAGCAGCCATCTGAAGCCTCAGACCTTCTCTGTTGTGCCATTCAGCACGTGCCTGTGCCTTCATTAAAGCCTAAAACATGCATCTGGTGACTCCAGGTGATAAGCTATGTCTCACAAGGGCATGTTGGCCAGTAGTCCTCCTACGAGCAGCACTGGGCACATGCCTGTGTGGGACATCACCAGTCTGTTGACTGGGATCATGGTGTGCAGGCACATCTTCCATAGTCACCACACTTCCCTATTCCATGCTACCACCCATCAACTGTCCTTCCTCTATGGTCAGCGGTGATGGGGTATGCGTAGACAGGGGAACTCTGTGTGAATATGAGGGGGAGACAGGTGGAATGGCAACCAATGGCATTGAATCAGCCCCTGACAACCGAGCTTGTGCCTCAGTCATACTATCATCATCACTGCTAGAGTCTGTGGGGACACTAACATCAGGTGGACCGCAGGAGGGCAACACACCTACATCATCACCTGTGAGGGGAAGACAAGAACCATATATTACAAGTTATACTAGACACACACAGATAGACAGACAGAGACACACACAGACAGACAGACAGACAGGGACACACACACACAGACAGACAGGGACACACAGACAGGGACACAGACAGACAGACAGAGAGACACACACAGACAAACAGAGACACACACAGACAGAGACACACACAGACACACACACACACACACACACACACACACACACACACACACACACACACACACACACACACACACACACACACACACAAAGACACACACAGACACACACACTACATGCAGGTGATATGGCAGATGGCATTCAGCTTAGACAATTATAGTTTCAGCAT
This sequence comes from Protopterus annectens, assembly GCF_019279795.1. Taxonomy (NCBI): domain Eukaryota; kingdom Metazoa; phylum Chordata; order Ceratodontiformes; family Protopteridae; genus Protopterus; species Protopterus annectens. The sequence goes on along the minus strand of NC_056736.1, from coordinate 493,069,084 downwards.
TGACAATTATAGTAGTAGTTACCATACATCCCTGAGTTGCACACAACAGCATGCATGTGTTATAGCAGATGGCATGCACCTTACACAATTATAGTGGTGGTTAGCATACATACCTGTATTGCATCATTTGTATTAGTAGCCTATGCCCCATACCTGCAACACAATGCATGCACTTTGCACCATTGCACCGCACTGCCATGGTGTGTGCAACATACACCACATGTTAACAGGCCATCTCTGACCTTTGTACATCTGCCACTGATGCTTTGTGTTGGTCACCACCCCTATGTGTGAGGACATGAGCAGTAGGGTATGTCAACTGCATACTATGTTTGCCTGAGCCCCAGCTTGAATATCTCCCTCAAAGCAGTGCATGTCTGTTCAACATTATTCCACCTACCCCTGAACTGGGTGTAGACATTGTGCATGTGGCTGTACACACATTTGACATAGCTGTCCCTACTTTGCAATGGTGCCACAGACCAGCACAGGTTTACAGTACACTGGCCTGCTGTGTGGCGTATGACCTTGCCAGTCACATGTAGTATGACTTGTCTACTGCTGACATGTTGAATGACATGCATACATGTGTAACACAATGGTGTCCTTTCCCATCTACAGTACGGTAATGGTGTCCCAATGCAGGGACATGTTATACTAACATGGGCCTTCAGCTGATGCAATGTTGTCTTTCCAACGTACAAATATGCAGGGACATATTGCACATTGAGCTGATGTGCATAGCCATTGCAGGGCAGCATGTGGCTTCACAATTGCTTTACAGTGTGAGCTATTGACACAGCTCATAGCCATGACTTTGTTTACATGCAATACATATCTAATTTAGAATGTGACCCACATCACTGAGGTGTATACACAATAAACCCTAATGCTGAATGTGTGACACAGGTCACAGCTGGGTATACGGATGACACCCCAGCACATCTGCAACTATATTACTGATGCCTGGCAACTATGCCCACACATGGCTAACTTAGCAGTACTCTATGTCCCACATGCCATCTGTTTACCTCACACACATGAGGAGAAGGCATGACAGTGATGTCTGACACCAGCAAGGTGAAGGTACTGTATCTGTGGCTTGATGTGGATGTATGTGTGTATTGTGCAACACATGTATGCATTTGGATACTGTATAGGTGAATGCTTCCATGTCGTGACACACTCAAGATGTTCAAGACATGTTATGTGGTGGTTTCATGTTATGACTACACAAGCTGTGCACAGGCCTGTATTATGTTTAGTGTTTCACATCTGCAATATCACAGTTACACAAAGACCATAGTTGTATTGTGTTGAGCCAATGTACAACAGGGTGTACACACATGTACATCACTTCTACTGTGTGTGTTGCTTCATGTCTCTGGCCATCCTCCATAGCCATGTGTACACATGTTCAGTCCAATGGTTGTGATGGCCATCTTATTTCACATGTCAGTGTTTTCCCATATGACATACACCCATAGATGTCATATGCTCCACTGAGGACAGGATTATGCAGACAAAGAGTGGTATGCATGGGATGTGAGACATGTTTTGCAGGATAGCTGAGCAGTGTTGCAGTCAGCCCACTACATGTTATGGACATGTCAGATAGCACATGACATTGTGTGACATTCATAGCAAGGGTATACTCCACAAGGGTCTATCCAGTGGGCCGGTCATACTCCAGCTCCAACACATTTAGAGTGTGTGCACACATATGCTCTCTGTACAGTACTGTTCGTATTCCCAACATGTGTAATGCTGATATGTAGTACCTGGCCCTACAGTGGAACACACCTCCACCATTGTATTCACGGTTGTCCACACATCTGGAAATGACAATTTGGAAGGATTAGTGTAGGTGTTTCATATAGTCTTCAATTGTTTCACATAGGTAAACAGTGTGATGCATTGCAGGTCTGATCAGTGTCCATTAACAGGACCACCATACATTACGTGTACGTGTGTTATGGCTGATAGCATGGAATTAATATGTTCCATGCATTATCAAGCCTGGTAAAAAATAATAATCTCACCTGACACAGGCTTCTGTCACTGCAAAATGCCAGAGGTACCTAAACAGGAGTGTCACAGCAGTAAGATCATTATCCACACCTGTGTGATAGCTAAAGGGTATAATGTCCATGTTAGCACATAAGCCAGTACAATACACTATACTATGGAGTATGCACATCTGTGCATACATAGAGTAGCAGACTATAGTATGTGGCATGTGTGCATACGTGCCTTGCATATGATGTTACATTACATATTGTACAGTAACACATGTAACTATGTGAAATATAGTTGTGTTTTATGTGCAGTAGTGACTTATCAGGCAACTCCAGGCTCGGTGGTTGAGAGACACCCACCTCCACAATACCAGCTAAAGGTTGTGGATGGAGGTCTGCAGGTGTCCCCAGGTTGGCCAGTATCTCCTCGGTACATGTGAGTGGGGGCTGGGTGAGTGGCCCCCCACCTGTTGCACCATGTTCCCTGGCAATTGCATTAGCACACTGTTTCGCCCATCTTATCAGGTCAGTGCAGTGTTGGCACACCTGCTGATAGTTGTGATTGTGACCACCAACATCATTTACCCTCCTGCAAAGTTCCTCCCACAGGGCATCCTGCTGCTGTGCATCCTGTGGCACATGGCTAATGAGCGTTGTCTGGTAGTCGAGGGGGTATTTGAGTGGCTGTATGCCGGCAGTCTGCTATGTGGCATACCTGGAAGACATAATGATGGAGACAGGTCACAGTAACTCATAGAGAAGTACAGCAGTACAGCTGAACATATATCATGCGTATCACATTTATTAAGATTACAAATACTTCTTTGCAAATCTACATGACACTAACACCACTAACATGTAAACGTCACACACATTTGACACCTACTGGTGATGTGATGTTATCGCCATATATGTGTGTGTCATGTGATGACATTGCTCGTACATCATGTGGATGTTGCCTTGATGTGGGCATGTCTGTTTGCCTGTACTGGTGTCTTTACCTATCAGCACATGCCTGGATGTGTTCACATTAATGCAGTCCATCTTAATGATGTGTATATGTCACATATATAGTCATACATAGTCATTAGGAACATAACCTTTGACCCTGCAGTCTTGCAAGCATGCATGTGTTTTGCCATATACATCTACATGGCACTGTACAGCTGTGTAGCATTCTGCCATGCATTGCCTGTGTTGCACATGTGTAACACATGGGACAATAGCTAGTCTGATGGATATCAACTATAGCATGTATGGTCACAGTGATCTAGTAGGCTATATGCCCTGGGCCATTTATGAGCCTAGGCAGACAGGTTACCTAGCTGTAGGCAACAGACAGGTAAGTTTCAGTGGCCAGTTCAAGCAGTGCCACAGAACTGATACACATGGTTACTGATATATTTGGCATGCGGTCATCTCACCATGTCATAGAGAGAGGTGATATGCAGCTTTGCTGGACAGGGATGCATAATATGGCAAGAGTATGTTAAGTGTATGGGACAGAGATCTGTCAGGCATGTTGTGATCCTTGTACTAGAAAGGTGGATGTCCATGACGTATATGCTTATTTGGAATCAGGATGTGCTAAGTGTAGCATGTCCAACACCTCTGGGTTGGACATGGCTTTATTCAGGGTAGACTGCATGCTGAATAGTGCAGCTAGGGATTGGAAATTATGTTATATACAGCTTGTGTATTTCAGTGTCTGTCTCTTCCTGCATGGGGGGGGTCACTTGTTTGGCCAGATAATTAGACACATCTGTGAATGTGTGTGATTTCTGGTAGTGTGTGTGGGTGTCCTTACTGTGTTCTGGTAAGGGAATGTGTTGGTTGTGTTGATGAGCTGCATGTGTTAACCTACACCTCATGACTGTCCAGTCCAGTCATGGCTGTAGACTGGGCTGCCTTCCAGCCTACCCCTGTAGCTGCATCCCACACAATGTGTGGGTCATGGTGTTAGATGGGTCTGGCAGTGTACATGGCGTAAAGATTACATTGCCCCAGGATGGCCACATACACAAAGCTGACATTAGTAAACACCAGTAGCTGACTAGTGGACATGCCTGTATGAGCAGTCAGTACTACAAGTACCAAGTACTGTATTTAGTTTACGTATTGCCTATGAAGATGTATTAGACAGTGATGCTCACATGTAAATATTTGTGTTATGGATGTGACAACACTGGCTATTACGGAAACATTGTAGCTACCTTTAGCAGCAATCCTCCTCTGAGGAGCACACCACATCCTGTTAGTTGATTACAGATGATTCAAGTATCTACAGGTCTGTTTCCTTCTCTGAGTATATACTCACATATCCACCAGGACCATGAGCTCTGTTGGGCACAGACACCCACTCTCCAAACAGAGTCATGTATTAATAGACTCTGATGCCACTATCAACATGATCAGGATATAATCAGATAGTGTGAGTCATCACCTATGCTGCGGCTATTACACATGGGCAGCTGTCTCCTATATCTTACACTCCTACTGCAGATGTTACACTTAGGTTCATAGGTTCATAGGTTTATACTAGGCTATCTGCCCTAAGGCATTTATAAGCCTAGCCCAAATTATTGTGGCTTACGCCACCCCTTATATGAAAAAATACTGTGCCCATTAGTTTGTTGTGCCTCTGTCCAGCAGTGACCCAGAGATGATTCCCGGGGTAAACCTACGATCTCCCATCCACAGGTCTAGATTTCTCTTGAACAGAGTCAGCGAGGTGCTCTGCCTCACATGGACTGGGATTTTATTCCACAGCATAGGGAGTCTCTGAGTGATAAATCTATCCCTCCAGCACGTCCTATTTATATCCGTGCTAAGGTTTAAGTCGCTTGCTCTAGTGGTTTTGGTGGATTTGGATTTTTGAGGTGGAGCATGTCCATTAATTCCCGGTTGGACATGGCCTTGTATGTCAGGCACATGTCACCTCTGAGCAGACGGTATGCGACTGAATAGAGCTGGAGTTTCTTCAATCTGGCAGCATATGACAGATTTTGGAGTCCCTTTATCCTTTTGGTGAGGAACTTTGGGGTCTCTCCAATTGCTGCAGATGTCGGGTGAGATACAACCCGAATGGGGCATTGTACTCGATCATTGGTCTGATAAGTGAAGAGTACAGGGAACAATGACCTCACTAGATCTGGATGTGAATCCTTCATGATCAGGTGGGCAATGTAGAAGGTCTTTCTAACCACTTTAGCAATGTGAGTGTCAAAGAAAGGCCACTGTCAACCTGGGTCCCCAGGTCCCTGATAACCTCTTCTGTGCTTAGTGGATTGCCACCTATATGGTAGCTTGGGGTTACCTTGTTTTTCCGAAGGGTATGACTATACATTTTTGGCGTTTAACTTCAGGCCATGGCTCTGGCACCAGCTATCTGTTTCCGTGAGTCCCTTCTGAAGGATATCAGTGTCCGATGCACTTTCCACTATGGCGCCCAGTTTGCAGTCATCTGCAAACTTTGTCAGCCAAAGTCCTCCCATGTTGGCCTGTACTTCTGAGAAGTAGATGCCAAACAATAGGCAAGGACCGAGGCCTGTGGGACACCACTTGTGAACGGCTTGGAGTCTGACACAGCGCCAGCAACTCTAACCCTGTGGGTTCTGTCCTTAAGCCAGTTTGCAACCCATCTTGTGACATATGGGTTTACATTTAAGCTGGTAAGTTTTTCTACAATACCCGAGTGGGGTATTGTGTCGAAAGCCTTTGCAAGGTCAAGGTAGGCTGTATGGACTGCCTTTCCTCATCAATGGCCTTGGTGACTATTTCAAGAAGTCGACCAAGTTCAAAAGGCATGATCTTCCCTTGACAAAGCCAAACTGGGTCGGGTCCAATGTCTGCAAGTCCCCTATATCTTTGTTTATGAGCTCCATTATGATCCTCTCCATAGCTTTGCAGACTAGACTTGTTAAGCTTATGGGGTAATTACCAGGGTCCGTGAGGCGCCACCTTTGTGGAGTGGGACCACAGTTGCCGTCACGCCACTCCTTGGGCACGTATCCTGTGGTAAGGCTGAGATTAAACAGCTGCCTTATGTGCGGTTTAATTCCTCATTTAGCTCGTAGCACACAGCCGGGGACACCATCCGGTCCCATTGATGCTGTGTTTTTAGCTTTAGAGAGAGCAGCTTTCACCGCGCATTTGAGATGTCCGGGAGGCTACACTCGGCTGGGATAGTTATCTCTCCTTTAGGGGAGAGGGGTGAAGTTTGCACTGAACCTGTCTGCCAGTATGTTGGCAATGTCTGTGGGTTCAGTGATTTTTGTATCATTTTGGACTAATTCTGAGCATATATGTGAGTTTCCACCCAGGTTCCTAACATAGCTGAAAAAGGCCTTATGATTGTCCTTTGAATCCATGGCAATTTTTCTCTCAAAATTGGCCTTAGTTGATTTTATGAGTGCTCGTATTTTTTTACTAATAATGATCAGGAGTTAAAGATGATATGCAACCTATTTCATTATCAGTGATTTGCACTACCTTGCATACAGTATGTGCAAGTGGCTGTTAGGTTGGCAGTGAGAGGTTGGGCTACACAAATCTGGTAGTTCAACCAGTATGTCTGTACTCTCAATATCCACTCTATGTAGGTGTGCACATAGCCATTTGGCCCAGACCTGTAATAAGGGTCACTACACATTTGCATAACATGTACGCATGCACAACTGTTATTGCTTGTAAAGAATAGTAGAGAGGTGGATATTACATGTGTTATGTGCATGGATAGTTACCTGGCTCTTCCAGTTATCCTTGCTATCATGTTGCTAACCTGTCAGATGAATACAAATGCTATGTATCCTGTCATTGAGTATTGTAATTGCCAATAGACATAACTACTGTTTGCATAACATAACAGAACTGTTATGTAGAAGAGCATACAGATCTGCCTAGAATACTGTACATTACACAGTTATTGGCATAATATCCCACAATGCACACCATATTTGCATGGTAAGCCCACCTTTAACATGTTCATCTTACTTATACACCCATACATATGTCGACTGTTGCAATATATCGACATATACTATCCCCTGTTATAGCACATACATGTTGGACCAATCCTGACACTAACAATAGCTGGAAGTGAATTGGTGGGTTCCAGGCCCATATCATCCCTTGTGGTGTATGTGGAGTGTGCTGTGTGACCTACAGCAGTACACACATAGAATACTACAAGCATTACTACTGCTCAACAATATATCGCTACAAGATAGCTGTTTCCACTATATGCATTGATTACACTGTAATTCTTACAGTACAGGTACTACATAGACAGACATACTACATGTTATACATACCTTCTCAGTAATCGGAGGTGTTATTAACTAGTATAATACTCATTTTTGGTTCGTCTTTCAGTGTTTTGTACTGTCCTACAGGTAGATACAGATGGTTTGAATGTGTGACAAGGCAACCTTTTATAGTTACAGATCAATAACAAGTGCTATCCCGATGACCAATTGGTGTTCCTAAGTAGCTAATTACATGCACATTGCCTTAGCCAATACCATGGCTACAGTGGAGTATAATTGAGTACTCTACTTGGGCATTGTCCCTTTGCCTTACTTGTGAGGAAGACAGGGTGGAAGTTTTGTTTGGAATCTATTGCAACAGCTGTATGGAGATGAACAGTAATATATTGTGTGTAATGCTTAGAGGATTTGGTCTAAATGTGAGTACTGCTGTTAAATTTCTGAACATTGCTACTTGTACAGGGTTTGTCTGTACCTAATACTTCTGCATATGTTTCAGTCTGGCCAGGTTGTTTGACCAGCTCAAGACTGCATAGCTATGCATATCATTTTAGGGGGTTTACAGTGTGCTTACCAGACATATTTAGTTTGGTGTTACTGTGTATCACACTGTGCTGATAATCAGTACTCGGTAACACTTCATGGTGTACGAACCTTTCAACCCTCTGAAACGGGATTAGTTCATACAAACCCTGTTACATCAGCAGCTGTTCAATTGTATAACGGCAACTATTTCACATAGGGCCATGTTACCCTTTCTGTGTCCAGGTATGTTAAGGTTTCAGGAGATGTTGTACAGTAGTTGCATAATTGGTTATGGTATGACTGTATGTATTGATGTAATTATTTCGGTTGTGGGGTAGATGTTGGTGGGTGTACATAGCACATGAAGATGTGTAGGAACCCCTTTTATACAACGTCTATATGTGTGTGGGTGTTCTTTCCTTATGTGAACACCTATCTCTTAGTGGACTAATATTATGGCAATTGAAGGCTGGTTCATTAAGGCCCTATTAAATGCTTCCTGTATAGCATTCCGTCATTGTTAGTCCTTGAATCCTTTTGGCTATACATCAGAATGTAATAAAGTTTTGCAAAATGAAAGCTGTCTGTGTAATTTTGTCATGGATATTTGCAGTCATTGCAGTTGTGTTGGTAACTGTATCCATAGAACATATTTGTAATAGTGTATTGGCATATTCTCTTCATATGTTATGTTCATATTGTTTGGGGGGGCGGAATGTGTGATTGCTATGGTCCATGTTATACTCAGATATGACCACTTGTCTACAGACATGTATGTATGTGTATATATGTCTATATATATATATATATATATATATATATATATAGATATAGATATATATATATATGTATATATGTATATATATATATATATATATATATATATATATATATATATATATATATATACATATATATATATATATATATATATATATATATATATAATTATATGTGTGTGTGTGTGTGTGTCTATGTATATAGATATATATATTATTGCATATGTTTATCTGTACCTCCATAGATGTGTAGATGTTATTAACCTATCTATATATCTACATATATATGTAGACCTGTATATATCGACATGTCTCTCTCTCTCTCTCTCTATATATATATATATATATCTATATATATATATATATATATATATATATATATATATATATATATGTATGAGCATACACCTTTAATTGGGTATATGGTGGGTTGTCCTATTTCAACACATAGGTACATCCCAAGTAGCTTAATGTTAGGTTACTCTGAGGATGGAGTACATGGTTGCAGGTTCTACTCATGGAAGGTGTTATTATTTTACCTCTCAGAGTTGGCACTGGTAGGGAAAGTGTGAATAATGCATATTTACGCGGTTGTGAGCAGGTTTGCCCATGGTCTGCACAACGTTAAGCAAAGGTTAAAAGTGTGAAGCGCTTCTCTGTTTACCATGTTTCAGCGCCGCTTACCATCGCGCAAACATGTGGAAACCCGCATACAACTGCTTAAGAGTGCTTTAATCCACCTGCATCCAACAGCCTTATTCTGGCCCTCAAAATAACCTAACAGCCCTTGCAGGTCTTGAACCTGGGACCATGAACACCACAATCACTGACTTTAGCACTAAGGCATCTGAGATATGTACAAATGTTATGGTGTTTAGAATATACATTGTACTACAGACATTCCTCACTACTGAAAACAAATGTGACAGTCAGTTAGTGTACATATGTCTGATACATGTTAATGTTCATATGTTTGTGAAATTAGGTGTTGCAATGTGACATGACAGGGTGCATTATGAATGAGAAAGGTTCTTGCTTTGTGTCCTTTTTATATTGTCCCAATACTCCATGTATGCCCCTCCAGTTCACTTATTGGATATCCAACCCAGGCCTTCCTTGATGCATGATTGCAGTACTCATCCCTCCTCCTCCACCACAGTCTTCACATACACAACAACAACCCCTTCTATGGTGAATTAGGTTAATATTCATTGTTATAATACCAGAGCTGCATTTGTTTTGTGTACAGTCCAATTTCTTTGGAGTGCTTCTGTGTCACGAAGTGTGTTCATAGATATTTATATATATGGTTATTAATGTAACTGTATAATATATATATATATATATATATATATATATATCGTATTAGTTTGTAACAGTAATACATACGTAGACTGGAATGTGTTGGTTCACAAATTTCGGATATTGGCAAAGGCTCTTGCCACCCCCATAGTGCCTTTTTTAGGCAAGGCTCAAAAGTCAAACCCACCCCCATAGACAGCACAAGGAACAAGAAACTAAGGGTAATGCTGCTAAACGCCAGAAGTCTTAACCTTAAGATGCACACACTCGAAGCTCTCCTCAGTATGGAGAACATCGATATCTGTGCAGTGACAGAAACCTGGTTCAAAGCTCCAGAGAGCACCCCAGCACTACCAGGCTATACCTCATATCATGCTTTTCGGCCCCAAAACCTGGACCGAACCACAAAAGGAGGGGGAGTTTCCATATTTATCAAGGATATCCACACCTCCAGGTTAGTGGCATTGCACAAAGTATTGGAGACCATCCATGTGCAACTAACAGTGGGCAAGACTGCTTTTCAGTTTATAGCATCCTACAGACCACCCTCTCAAAGTCAGGAATCCCATTTGGCTTTCCTGAAAACATTGGAGAACATGAAGATCTCTCCGAACACCATTATATTGGGCAACTTCAACTACCCAAACATTGACTGGGAGCACTACTCAAGCCCCAGCACCTTAGCCCAAAGATTCCTGGAAATTATAAACTCAAATTCTATGGAACAACTAGTCAAAACTCCCACAAGAGGGGACAACATACTAGACCTGATCATTACCAACATGGAGACTCTATGCTCCACACCAAACGTATATCCCTCATTGGTAAGATCAGACCATAAATTAATTTCACTGGATATCCACATCCCGACCTCACCCCCAGCCCAGAAAACCACAGTGAAAAACTTCTCAAAAGTGAACTTCTCACTTCTCAGAACCAAAGTGGAATCCTTCAAGGCCCCAGGGCCACTGGAAACTACAGCCCTAACTGCAGAATCCTATATAAATGCATTCTACGGACATCTCCAGGAATGCATGGATCATGCTATCCCAAACAAAACCAAGACCCAATCATCCAAAGGCAGGCGTCCAGTCTGCTGGATCCCTGCCATAAATAAATTGTACAATGGAAGGAGGAAGCTACTACATGATAGAGCAAAATCCCTAATAGGGAAGGCATCTCTGATCAGTACTAGCAAAAAATTACGATCCCTCATAAAATCCTCCAAGGCCAGCTTCGAGAGAAAAATTGCACAGGACACCAAAGACAATCATAAGGCTTTTTTCAGTTATGTTAGAAACTTGGGATGCAACTCCCAGACTTGTTCTGAGTTGATTCTAAACGACAAAAAATACACTGAACCCACAGACATCGCCAATATCCTGGCAGACAGGTTCAGTGCAAACTCCCCCCCCCCCAAAGAGCAAGAATCTATCCCGGCAGAGGACTGTCTCCCAAACATCTCAGATGCTCAGGTGAAGGCTGCCCTCTCCAAAGCAAAAAACACTGCTTCCATGGGACCAGATGGAGTCCCAGGTTGTGTCCTACATGAACTACAAGAGGAACTAATCCCTCAAATAAAACAGCTATACAATCTCAGCCTCACTACAGGATATGTGCCCACAGAATGGCGTACAGCAACAGTGGTCCCACTCCACAAAGGTGGAGCCTCTACAGACCCTGGAAACTATTGCTCCATAAGCCTGACTAGCTTAGTCTGCAAGGCTATGGAGAGGATCATCATGGAGCTCATAAACAAAGACATTGGGAACCTACAGACACTAGATCCTACCCAGTTCAGCTTTGTCAAGGGCAGATCCTGCCTTTTGAACCTGGTTGACTTCTTTGAAACAGTCACCAAAGCCATAGATGAGGGGAAGGTAGTCCACACAGCCTATCTGGACCTTGCAAAGGCATTTGACACAATACCCCACTCGGGCATCATAGATAAGCTATCCAGCTTAAATATAAACCCCTATGTCACAAGATGGGTCGCAAACTGGCTCAAAGACAGAACCCACAGAGTGAGAGTTGCTGGAGCCATGTCAGACTCGAAACCGGTCACAAGTGGCATCCCACAGGGTTCTTTCCTGGGACCACTCTTGTTCGGGATATACTTTTCCGAGGTACAGGCAAACGTGGGAGGATTATGGCTCACCAAGTTCGCAGACGACTGCAAACTGGGTGCCATAATCAACTCTCCAGCTGACACAAACATCCTTCAAAAAGGTCTCACAGAGACAGATAACTGGTGCCAGTGCCATGGTTTAAAGCTAAATGCCAAAAAATGTATAGTCATACCCTTTGGCAAAAACAATGTGCCCACAAATTACCACATAGGCGGAAACCCATTAAGTACAGAGAAAGTTATTAGGGACCTGGGGACCCAAGTTGATAGCAATCTCTCCTTTGAAAACCACATTGCCAAAGTGGTTAGAAAGAAGACCTTCTACATAGCCCACCTCATCATGAAGGGTTTCACATCTAGATCAAGAGAGGTAATCGTGCCCCTTTATTCATCCCTCATCAGGCCCATCATAGCATACAATGCCCCTTTTGGGATGCACCTTACCCGACACCTGCAGCAATTAGAAAGACCCCAAAAGTATCTCACCAAGAGGATTAAGTGTCTCAAACAGATGGCATATACTGCTCGGTTAAAAAAACTCCAGCTCTACTCAGTTGCATACCGCCTACTTCGAGGCGATCTATGCCTGACATACAAAGCTATTTTAAATCCAGAATTAATGGACATGCTCCACCTCAGTAAATCTAAATCCCTTAGAGCCACATGCTCGAGGGACTTATACCTCAGCACAGAAATAAATAGAACTTGCTGGAGGGACAGGTTCATAACCCAGAGGCTCCCTTTGCTCTGGAATAGAATTCCAGTTCATGTGAGGCAGAGCACCTCACTGAATCTCTTCAAGAAGAATCTCGATAAGTGGATGGGGGATCATAGGTTTGTCCCAGGGATTAGTCCCGTGTCACTATTAGACAGAGGCACAGTAAACCAAACCTTAAAAAGGGCACAGTATACTCAAATCAAGGGGTGGCATAAGCCATACAGAATCGGGCTAGGCTTATAATTGCTCCAGGGCAGATAGCCTAGTATGAACCTATTACAATGTACTGTACATATGTACACAAAGTGGCTGTCCCATTTGTGATAATTTCAGTGAAATGCATATGGTATAAGGTGTAGTCTCAAGATCATAAAACATGTATAGACCTCTGATGGCTTAGTGGTAAGTCCCATGACTATAGTGTGCATGGTCCAGGGTTTGACACCAGCGATGCTTTGCAAATGTGTTTTACTGCAGAATAAGGCTCATTTAAGCAGTCGTAAGCATGTTTGAAAGTGTTTGTGTGACATTATAGCAGCGGCTAAACACAGTTAAACAAACTTTGTAACAAATAACCTGTGTGAGCAAACACGGCCACATCCGCTAACTACTCCGGATATATACATGTCAGTAACGTAACATCTCACTATGTGCTGACATAACATTACATTTTCTGTTGACTGTACTCTCCAGCACACATGGGTTTATATGGGTGTTTTGAATGTTTATTATACAGACGATTACTACCTATATATGCAAGCAGTGGTTAAGGTATACTTTTGCACATGATAAACATCCCTACCTTTATCGGGATTGCAACCTCGAATGCACAGATACTATGCAGATGTTGTATCCATTACACTGTTGAAATTAACGTTGTTTCTACCTGTGTCCTATTTAGATGATTTCTGTGTAAGCTAGGCTAAGCAAAGGGCAGAGGCCCCCAAACTCACTGAGCTTCACGTACTCTTGAAATAACATATAACAAATGTACTGTGAGACAATACATTACATTCCTAACTACATTAGGCATAGCCCCTCACTGACACACTTCAAGGGAAACGTTGTTGTGTTAATGATTAACAGACTATACACCCCCGGGATCATGTGTCCCAGAACCATACAACCAGGGGGTGGGGGATCCTGTCCAGTTTGATAGCTGTGTGACCTGTTGGGGGAATTGAATGGTGTTGAATTGTCACATTAACATACCCTCTTTAGATCACTAAGTGCCCCTATCATCCTCCACAACCCCAGTCTTCAACAGCTTGCAGGAACTATGCCTGGAATTGCTACATTGGCTATTCTTGACAGAGGCTCAGTTACTTCATCAATGGTGTGGGCAAAGCCAACACACTGTAGCTATGCTTCTAATTGCCCTTGGGCAGATAGGTTGTAGGCTATCTGTGATCCTCTAATGTGTAGGCCATCGCATCCATAATATGTGAATAAACAGACCTTCAGATCACAGTATACAGTGAGAAATCACCATGTAGTCAGGAAACAGTTGAGTACAGCAAGAACATACAGAACACTGATACTTAGTCACCCCAAAAGCCTATCTTGGAAGCTAGAAGACTTGTATAAGTTTAAGGCTTTCTATTGCTTACCAGTAGGTTACCTACAGGGTAGATGAAAAACAAGCACAGATGGGGAACAAGCATGCAATGATACCATACCGGCCTATATGTCAGTCTTAGACTTTGGAATACTAGCCAAGGCTATTGGCGTCCCCATGGTGCCTTATTTAGGAGAGTCTTGAAGGTGAATACCAGCTCCATAAACACCACAATAGCAAATTCAATGAGGATTATGCTACTCAACACCAGGGGTTGTGATCACAACATGCATGCACTCACAGCACTCATTAGGATGGACAACATCAACATCTGTGTATTAAATGAAATCTGTCTTAAGGCTCCTGAGAGCACACCAGCACTACCAGACTACAACCCATACCACACATTTCAGCCACAGGACATGGACTGACAGACACGGAGGGCTGTATCCATATTCATCAGGGATACCTACACCTCCAGGTTAGTGGGGCAGCATGATACCTCTGTGATCATCCATGTGCAGCTAACATCAGCCACAACTGCAATGTAAACTGTGGCCTGCTACAGATCACCCTGCATGACCCAGGACCTCCACTCCACCTACCTGGAGACAGTGGAGAACATGACAGTCCAAACGCACACCCTGGCATTGGTCGTTGTCAACTACCATAGCATTAACTGAGAAACGTATTCCGGTACTCACTTCCAGGCCCAGCGCTTCATGGAATTTATCATCTCATATGCCCTGTATTAGGTGGTAACCTCCCTAACGTGGGGTGGAAACTACTAGAAGTGGTCATCACCAACATGCGCAACAGGTGCACCACAGTGGAGGTTAATCGATCTATTCACTGTTTCCACACTCAGGCTTTTCCCCCACCCATGAATACCACAGTGTATACCTTTCCTACAGCTAAATTTACACTACTAGTGACAGGGGTGGAGGGTTTCACAGCCCCCACGCTAAGGGGAAACAAGATACAGACAGATTTATAAAATGCAGTCTATAAGCACCTACATAGATGTATGGATTGTGCCATCACTGGTAAACCAAGACTCACTCCTTCTAAACAAGGTGGACCTCTGCAATAAACAGGCTATACTACAGAAGTAGGACAGTGTTCCAGACACACAGCAAATCCCACGAAAGGCAGACATCCGTGACCACTATTAGTATGATACGTAGGTCCCTCATAACATCATCCAAGGCTAACATCAGCAGGAGAATACACAAGGAGTCAAAAGGTAACCACAAAGCCTTCTTTGGCTATGTCAAGGATCTATGTGGTGACACACAGATTTGCACTGTGCCTGTGAAATATAGCACAAAATATGCTGCCTTACTGATATGGCCAACATCCTTGCAGATACATTCAGTGCATACTTCAGCCTCTAATGAGACCACAACACTACCCGAAAGGTACAGTATCCCAATCATCAGAGACACATAGGTGGAAATGGCCCTCTCTAACAGCAGAACACAGCATCAACGGAGGCAGATGTTGACCCAGAATGCATCTTGCAAACTGTACAAGACAACATGCCCCCCACCTAATTAAGCATTCCTACCTCAGCCTCTCCACAGGCTACATGCCCATAAAATAGTGCGTGGCAACAGCTATTAAACTCCATCAAAGTGGAATCACAACTGACCATGGTAACTACCACCCCATAAGCCTGACTAGCCTGGTCTGCAATGGTATGGTTCGCATCCTAATGGCACTCATTAACAATGACATTGGTAACCTCCGAACACGTGACCGAACCCAGGTCAGCTTGGTTGAGTGCAGTTCATGCTTACTGAACCTGTTTGACGTCTTACATACAGTCACAAAGACATTAGATGACGGGAAAGGTGGTTCACGCATACAACCTAGACCTCGCCAAGGCTTTTGATACCATGCCCCACTCAGGTATTATTGATAAACATACCAGCCTGTACATTCACCCATGCATCACAGGTTGGGTTGCCAAAGGCTTACACACAGAACCCACATGGTACAACTAGCAGTCTCCAGGTTCTCCTGGGAGCCCTACTGTTTGGCATATATGTCTCAGAGTTACAGGCAAACACAGGTGAACTACGGCAGACCATGTTTGGCAATGACTGTGAACTGGGAGCCATAATTGATAGTCCAGCTGACACAGACATCCCTCAAGGGGCCTCACAGAGAACATCACAGGGTGCCAATGACACGGCCTCCAGCCAAGTGCCACTAACTGCATGGTCATTCCATTGTGGAATTGGCACCCACATATTAACACATAAGTGGCAGCCACTTTAATACAAATGAGGTAATGGGGTATCTGGGGACTAAGGTAGATAGTGATCTCCCCTTTGACAATCATATCTCCACAATAGTTAGGACATCCTTCTATGTAGGCCATCTGATTCCTAAAGGATTCCCATCTAGACATACTGGGGTTATATTGCCCCTTTACTCATCATTCATCATTCCCATCATAGGGTATAATAACCCATGTGGGATGTACCTCAGAAGACACTTCCAACAGCTGGGGGTTCCATTAATGTACCTCGCCAAGGGGAATACTGGCCTCCAACATATGGCCTATGCAGCCAGACTGAATAAACTGCTTTACTCAGTGGCATCTCATTTACCCAGAGATGATCTCCACTGGCCAACACAGCTATGTCGAACTCAGGCTTGATGGATATGCTCCACCTATGGGAATCCATGTCACAGTGAGCCACACACTGTAGTGAGCTGAACCTTGCCACAACAATAACTGGAAGATGCTGGAGGGACAGCTTCTTGTCACAGACACTCCCCATTCTTTGGAACAACATCCCTAACTACATTATACAGAGCCCTTCACTAACACTCTGCAAGAGAAACCTTGAATGGTGGATGGGGAACAGTAGATGCACCCCAGCGATCCCGCCATTGGCTCTGCTCCACAAAGGGACAGTTAATGAATTAATGGGGTGGCAAAAGCTGACACATTTTGGCTGGGCTTATGAATGGCCTCTGGCAGTTGGCCAAGTACCTACCTATGAATCTATTCATACAGTATCTGCATATGCTGATAGCTTAATTTACAGTTCAGGTGTTGACTTACCTTGTGCCAATGGCTGTTGTGTTTGCAATAGTTGAGGGCTGCCTATGTTGGATGCAAACAGTAGACTGCCTATATATTACACTTTACAGGTAGTCTTGTGTGTGTGCCATCCATTTTTACTGTGTGTGCAGGTGGAGATAGGTGTCAGTCCCTAGGTGCCTACACTGTCAGTGTGTGTGCTATACATTCCCTCTTTGCCAAGGCATGGGCATACTGTGCATGCCTCCGCCTGCCTACTGGGGCTGGCTCAAGGTGTTCATGGTCTGAGTACCTCTGTGCCTGTGGGGCCCTTGGCAATGGTGGTGGGCTTTGAGGGCCTTCACCATTCTGTCCCTGCTGCAGCTGTTTCCGCAGGACCATATTGTGTAGCATGGCACACACTATGAAGATGTGGGCACATGTGCCTGGAGAGTAATGCAAGGGTCCACCAGATATGTCCAAGCAACGGAACTGTGATTTCAGAATCCCAAACACATGCTCTATGATTATTCTGGTTGTTGCGTGTGCCTCATTATGGCGTTCTTGCATGGGTGTGTGTGCATTTCTGATGGGAGTCATCATCCATAGTTCCAGTGCATAGCCAGCATCCCCCACCAGGTGGCAATGTGGGATGTCCCCCCTGGCAAATAACTGCTACAGCTGTGAGGCATGCCAGATGTGGGAGTCGTGATAGCTTCCAGGGTTGCCAGCACACACATCCATGATAATGCCCTGGGCATTGTACAAGACCTAGAAGTTGATGGGGTATCCATTGCGGTTTATGTAGTGCCTACGCTGCTCACCGGGTGGTGACTTGATGTGTATGTGCATGCAGTCTATTTCACCCAATACCTCTGGGTATTCTGCCACACAGTGGAAGAGACGCATATTGCTGGCCAACTCCTCCTGCATTTGGGGGAAGTATATGTGTTCACTGGCATGTGGTAACATGGCATCCAGGAACTGGTGTAGTACCCTGAATGCTGATGCCTGTGAGATCCCCATGATATCCCCAGTTGGTCTTTGAAAGGTACCTGTAGCTAGTATTCTCAGACTTACACATACCTTCATATCCACTGGAATAGGCTCTCCTCTGTTTGTTAGGGCTCTGAGGCATGGCCGGCACAGCTCCAGAATTTGCTGTAGGATGTCCCTGTCCACCCTGTAATGCTCTACTATCTCCAGATCATGTAGCCCCTGGTAGGTTACCCTGGTTCTGAACACTCTCCTCCTCCTCTGGTGCCTGAGGTGGTTGTGTGCATTTTCCTACACACCACCTTCAGTCTCCAACACATGCTGGTGGATCAAAGCTATGGTAGCCCCTAACATGTACATAATAAAAGTTCCCCATCTGTATACACCACTGGTGCAGAGTGTATGGGAATACACAAATGTGTGTGAGGTGCTTTTACACTTTATAGTATTGTGCTATATACGCTGCTGATATAAGTGGGTGTGTATGAGCTATTCCAGCTGCAGCATGTCTTAATTATGGGTTTTGCAATGAGTACTGCAAGTGTGGGGCCTTTACTGTGGAGATCTACTTGCCTGCCTTGATTAATCTGTTGCCCTTTAATTCACTTTTAGACCTGGATCCCCTCCCATTATCAGGCATGCATTCACCTGCCGTCTTTCTTGTTTTGTACTTTCCCTACCCAGTCATGGCAAAATGTACCTGGTAGCTGATATACTGCAAATTGGCTTTGTTCTGCTTTGACACTTTACTGTTTTTTTTTTTTTTTGCAGTACAGCCCCTCCCCTTTCCTGTTCTGCAGGTAGCTACTTGCAGCCTTGTCAGCTGTTGTCAATGGCCCACTGTAGGCTCCTAGGTGTTAATTAGTCATTTGTACTCCAATTTCACTGCTGCAGCATTTCATTATTTCTTTCCTATATCCTTCCTGTTTCAGCTGCAGTGCACGCCGCGCATACCTGTTTACCGGGTTTATGTGCATTTTCATCTCCATTCACATGCTTACTCGGTTACCTTGTGTACTTTCAGCTAAGCATAGCTATGGCCAATTCGACACACTCCTATCCTGCAGCTTTGCATAGCTAGGGGCAGACCGGTTTAGCAATGCTCCAATTTGCTTATAGCAATGGCTACACACCCCTCTCTTGATGTCATCTTTATCTCAAGGGCACACTTCGGTGTTATAACGCTACACTGTGATGTGCATCCTTACACCAGCAGGGAATCTGCGATTCACTATTACTCCTCTCATTTGCATGGCATTTCCTACTAATTCCTAGCTACTGCACATAACACTGTCACTGCCCCTTAGCAACCCTTGCACCATGATTGTGGTGTAGCATGTCTCCCATTGACTATTATGGAGAAATCGTGATATGTGTTTCATTGCGGTTTTATTCTATATTTTTATATATTCCTTGCAATCCCCTTTGCCCACTGTTGCCCTGCACTTCCATGCTGTGATAGTGCGACTATATATATTAACTGTTAATTTTATATTTTGTACATTTTTTTATGCCAAT
The DNA here is from genome assembly GCF_019279795.1 of Protopterus annectens. Classification (NCBI taxonomy): domain Eukaryota; kingdom Metazoa; phylum Chordata; order Ceratodontiformes; family Protopteridae; genus Protopterus; species Protopterus annectens. The sequence continues at coordinate 493,049,235 of NC_056736.1, read as the reverse complement.
GGCTATATATTTAGCCATTGGCATATATTAACAATATAAAACATGTGTTTGGTCAGCTGTCACAGCTCCGACTTTATGTTTGCAAAAATGTAAACTGTTTTCTACGGTTTACATTTCTGCATGCTTACACTACACTTGCACCACTTCCTGAATCGCTACATACCTTCATTTGCATGCTACACTGCTGCACATGGGGCAATTAGCATACAAGGCTCGGGAGTTGTGCAGGCGTAGCATATGCAGGTAGTGCACATGGAAACAGAATGTACCTGAATCGCTCGGTGGCCATCTTTGGTGTTAGAACGCTGATGCTACGCCTGCACCTGGCGCAAGCTTCATGAATCCCAGGGTATATGATTCCACAAGAGATGATATGCAGTGAATATATCAACAACAACCTGCCTAAATATTATCCTTGTTTCTGAACCTATAACTACAATAATCCTTGGAAAACCTAAAGTCCATAAACTTATATGAAACCCCCACTGATACCTATAGCTACTTCTCTTCTACCCAACCAATAGATCTCCGACTGAAACCTTCACTATAAAATCCAATAATGGGACCATCATCTCCCCAGACACCTATACAAAGCTATTAGGAGTAAACATTGACAATAAACTCAGATTTGATATACATATCAAACAAGCCATTAAGTCAGTCAACAAGAAACTTGGGACCCTATATAGAATTAAAGCCTTCCTTACCCCGAATGCCAGGGCAGCCACAGCCTGTTCACACCTTCTCTCTACCCTACTATATGCCTCTCCTGTCCTCACTCACCTTAACAAATCTGATCTGGCCAAGCTCTCATCCTGCTATAATCACATTGCCAAGTTCGTTACAGGCCTACCCTACAGAACACACCACTGTACTAACCTGAAAAAGCTTGGATGGATAGAATTCCCACACCTTCTTCACCAGTCCCAACTCATAGAGGCCTTCAAAATCCTTAAACAACCTGAGAATACCCCAGCACTAAAAAACTTAATGACTCCCTACTCCAATCTAAGCTGCCTTCACTCAGCAAACAGACTCCTTGCCCAAACAACTAAATCTCTCAACCTAGGTGGTGACGCATTATTTGCCAACACCACTGGTAAAATATGGAACTCTCTCCCAAATAACATCACGCTTGCAACTTCTCTAAGTCAATTAAAAAATAGTCTAAAACTCCACTTCAAGTCACACTGGCTATGTCCTTGCTCAAACCTAGACTAGCTCTGTGCCATTAACTAAAACATAAACAACTAGCTAAGATGATAAGTACTTTGTATACTGTGATAAAGAAATATGTATCCTGTCTAACTCTATGTCATTATACTGCCTACCATCCTTGCTAATATGTTATTAATGTTACATTTGTAGTAATCTCAGAAATAGTAATGGCAGTCTTGTACTTGTATGTAAATAGCCTATGTTTTTGTTAAGTTCTTTCAGCTCATTTACTGTACCTGATTATCAATGTAACTCTGTTGGAGCTTTTCTCCCCGGGCCTCCGCTGAAAAGGACATGTATCCAGTCGGACCATCCCGGTTAACAAATGTAAAATAAATAAATAAATAAATAAATAGCTATCAGTAGGCACTGGGTGATTGACTTTATCGCAAATGTATCAAAAGAAAATTATAGAAAATTACGTGAAGAAGATAGACTCATATATTAAATCATTAGGGTTTCTTATTAGGGATAGGTAGGCAACTGAATGAAACATCAAGTCAAGTGGTAAGCATGATTTTTACTACTTGTCATGTTCAGTCATTGTGTATTGTTATACGTCACAATGACTCTCTGATAGCTGCTATCTACCGATCATATTTTAAATACATCTTATATTAACACAACATGTTCTTTACTGAAACTTGTGCAAAATAACTTTCTTTGTATTTAACAAACATATATATAGCTATTTAAATTTTAAATACATTTAACTTCATCTAGCTTTTACACAACGGGCATGAAAAATGTTGTTAATCTTGAAATTATTCATATGTTTACGATTAATATGATCACTGAGAAGTCGAGCTGTACCAGCCAATAGTATTGGCAGATTAATATTGTCTCCCATAACGATGTTATTCCCATATATTGTAGGATAAAATTTGTGATGCCCTATCTAGTCAGCTATATTGGCTTTACATTCTGCCAGGAAAGTAATCTGCTTGATATGTAAGGAAACCCTGTTTTGGAAATTGGGGATAAACTGAGTTAGAGGTACTTGTCACAGCAGATGGTATTGTTAATATCACATAAGATTAGGTTTCTAGAACATGTGTTTGCTTTATCACTGGTTCTTTTTAGCTGAAGGAGTTCAAAAATTGTGGGGTTATGAAATTGCAGGGAGGATAAATAAAGAACAACTTACATAAGTCTATACAAGATCATGCAAAATGACAGAGCTTTTAGTCTACCAGAGTAGCTAAAGCTACAAAGACCTGAAGTCTTTCAGGGGAGGAACTGCTGAGTTTGCACTATGCATTTTGTAAACTGCAGTTCTGTTGTGCAATTGTTGCATGTTTTGAAAAGCTTGTTTCTCCATTTTGAACCCTATCATGCCGCCTATTAAGAATATATTTCACTTGGCCTCCTGGCACTCTTTAATTGCATAGCTCCTGGCATATGCTCAGTCATAGGTCATTTTACCTACTGAAATGTAAAACAGCACCATGGCTTATGTGTACAGGAATAGCATTGTCCATCAGCTAAATTAATTTCACAGCTGCCTAACTCTAATATACAAGGACTGAAAACTTGATCAACAGCCATTTGGTGAATTCTGATTCATCATGTGACTGTGAACCAGGTAAATGCATGTAGCCCTAAGTGCTCAGAATAATTTATGCGTTTATCTAATCCAATATTCAAGATGTGCAAGCTTCAACTTATGACTGTGGGCCAGATGGATAACCACCTCTGCTATATGCTCTGATCATTTATTGTTCAAAACACTTAGTGCATTTGAATGAATTCTCAAGGCATTGTTTGTATTTTTGCACCTGCTGAGAATGTGGAACATGTAGACTGACTAACACAGATTGCAGAATAAAGAATATGGAATGAAGGGAGAAAAACAGGCACCATAGAATATAGGATCAAAGAGCTGGAATTACAGAATACCAAGGCAGATGTCACAAAATCAAAATATAAAAACTCAAGCACAACATTTGATATAAAATACATCTATGTTTAGCAATATCTGGAAAACATAACAGGTTTTACATATGATTTATATCCTGATACAGAAAAGTATATGTAATGTTAGCAGGAAAGTATTTGTGCCATACATAAACAAATATCTTAAACTTTTCTGATCACACTGTGGGACCAAAGGTTGATATTGTGCTTTGATACCTTTGATCTGGGTTTACCCATGCCCTTCTGTAGTGACTGATTACCATTAGAGATTTGATTACCTCATTCCAAAAACTTTTGTGGCATTATTTGTGTTTAAATCTGTAAGCTAGCCTCTTCATTGATAATGTGCCTAATTCTCATAAGGTGTGAATAGGGTACATTTCTGATAATGTGTCCATGATGGCAGATATTAGCCATCAAGTAAGCATTCCATGTAAAGGGTTTCCTATAAACAGTTGTACTAACAGTACCATCCAACAGTTTTGAAATGCTAGTATATCAAAAGGAATTTGTAAAACGGTTAAAAGTTTTTGTAAAATGTAAATCAAAATGATTAGCATTAATATATTGGAAAAATTCCACTAAATGTAATGTTAGTGTTTTTTGTTTTTCTTTTTATCGGTTCATTGAACCGAGTTTTGCGAAAGTGCACTTTTGAATAAGTGCACTTTCGCATAACTGTGCGGTCTACAGCTCCTATTTGAATAAGTGGTATTCTATTAAAAGCAGTAGACGCACACACACACACACACACACACACACACACACACACACACACACACACACACACACTAACTTACAAATCAAAAGGTAAAAAGGTCAGACAAAGTATTTACTAAAAATTGCAAGAAAGACCCAGCCATGGTAGAGTCTTCATTTTATGATATCTTAAGCCTCCTGTGGTAAAGTCCAATGGAATATATGCAAATGATCCCCCCCTTAAGGATATACCTGGGTTTCAGAGACATGGCTTCTGAATACGCAGGAATTTTTACTTTATACATCTTTATTGGCACAGTCAGGCCAATATAGCCAAACCCTACTAGCTGCAGACATTCATGTTTCTTCCCTTTTAACTCATCAGTACAGCATAAGTGGATTGTTTGGCTCTTCTTTAGAAACAAGGAGTTTAAAATATTGCTTGATATCCATAAACAATGACATTCAATACTGCTGGAGGCTCTCTCTACTCTCATTATGTGTCAAAACTCTGGAATGAAATTGCCACAAAGTTAAAACAGATAGAAAACTTTAAAAATGGTTTCAAAACTGTTCTTTAACAGCACCTATGCCAGCATGAGTAACCACTGCAGCATCCCTACAATGTCATCATCCCTGGTAACATCCGACCACAAAGCAGTCACCTTCAAAGTCACATACAAAGCAATCTCAGACCCCACCCTGATGGGACTGCTGCATATCCGCAAGTCAAGCTTCACTCATGTAACCCGCACGTGAGACTTCAACCTGGTTTGTGACATCAATAGGACTTGTTGGTGGGACAGCTTTGCATCCCAGAGACTCCTTTTGTGGAATAGACTCCCTCTCTACATAAAGCAGAGTACCTCATTAAACTTTTTAAGTGCAAGCTGAATAACTGGTTGGGAACAACAAATACACCCTGGCATTCCACCTATGTCCCCGCTGAACAGTGGCATAGGGCGCTGACTTGTTGGAACATGGGCTAAATTCTTGGCTTTGCTAGTAAGGGCCTCAAGCCAATAGCCTAGTAACTTCCTATGATCCTATGATCCTATGAAAATGACTCTGTTCTTCCTGTTTACCTGGCTAGCTTTACACATATTACTTTTCTCCAACTTTTACAATCACTTTGCTTTCCAATCCTTTTGTACCTTATTACTCTTCCTCATACTCCAGTTATTTTCTAAACTCTTACTCTTCATCCCACTTTCACACCCCACCACTAACTACAGTTCCTCTTCTGCCCATTCATCTCCTTGCTCATTTCCATAAATTCTCCTTTCATATCTCTTTATCATTTTTAAGCTACAGTTTACTTGTCTGTCTGCAAATTATTACTAAACTGAAAAACACCCTAGTCTGATCTTTTCCTTGCAGCCATTATGCTATAAATACATCAGTTGTTACTGTATATTATTTCTCTAGTCAATAATTAGACAATTTATGTTAATTTCTCTGGTTTTTTTTGTTAAAATGTTATGTTCAAATAAGAAATATTTAAAAATCCTGTAAATAAGCTCAAACTTAAATGTGGAGCTTTTGTCCCTGGGCATCCACTGCAAAAGGTTTGCCAGTTGGACTTTTCCTGGTTAAGAAAGATTAACTAACTAACTAACTAACTAACTAACTAACTAACTAACTAACTAACTAACTAACTAACTAACTAACTATCCCAAACAGCATCCAAACCCAAAGGGTAAAAAGACCACACAGGCATACCATTCAGTAAAATCTTCATATATATTTTACATATACCCAATGCTCCCACATTATCCTGCCAAATTGTATTTCAGGGGGTAACTTTATTATAGCTACTAGAAATCAACTTTCTACTGCACTGCAGCATCAATTTTAGCAGACTGGATGCCAGAACATTAGTCAAATGTAGGGTCTTTGAGAAAACTATCACAGCTTAACTTTAAAAGGCATTGCTTTTGCATGCATTGCTAATGAATTTCATTGTACAATATGCTTTACTAATAATGCACCCACCAGAAAATGTAAAGGGATGACTTCTTTACTATTGCCACAATGCTGTGGACAGCAGCCCATTGTACTCGGTCACTGACCAGCACATCCACTTTTTACTGACAAGTTTCACAGCCACATCTGGGATGGTCCTGGAGTCATGTTGACACCTCGACCCTGTGTCTATCCCCTGTAGAGGTTATGTACACCTTAGATTTGACATACATTTTAGATGCTGCATGAAGTTTTGACATAGATGGTGGCCATGAGGCACTGTCAGGTAGATGTCTTCCATAATGCCCTAGTGAGGTAATGTGCTGAGTCTGCACCTCTGCAAGGGCTTCTTATACGGCAGTGTTGCACACAGTGCTTATGTGTCATCTGACTGTGACACTTGAACACTGCCATCATTGTCAGCCATACATATTCTGGTGATATCAGCTATGAATTGTCATGTTGTGCTGGACAATCTACCAGTGGAACCTTTGAAAGCAGGAAAACACATGGCAGTATTTTCTGGCCACATACACATGGGCCTTATAATCCATTTTGGCATACATAGTACTGCACAATAAAATACATCAAAAGCATACTGAAGCATACATACATACATATCTTGTTCCATAGGTTGTTGCTGTTGCAGTCCAGAGAAGTCAGGAAAGATAGATATGCATATGTGCCTTGATTGATCTTTCTCTTTAAATGCAGTAAAGTGTGTTATACTATAATGTACTAACCTGGTGCATCCTCAAATGGTATACAGGCTGTCGGTACCAGCCCAGTTCCCTCATCCAAGCTACTACCCCTAGGTATCAGGGACAACTTCCTTGGCTTGTGTGTGAGTCTTAAAACTCATCAGCCTCAGCATAAGTAGGATGATTTAGGGTTGCTAGTCTACTCCTTTGACATACCTGCTTCTCAAAATTTACCACATCTTTTTCTTTGCTTGGAGATTCATACCAGTAGTTACTTTGTTGAACTTGCACAGAAACCTATTATACCTCCTCACAAAATTCATAGCATGCACTAGCTTCTTCCAAATCTTTTTTCAATACCGTCTGTATGCAGCAGCTTTGCCTATGAGGTAAATACCATGTCCAGAGGGTCTGCAGGAGCGCTTCATTCCCATGAGCAGTATATTTCCCAGCAATTATGTCCCCATGCTAGTGCATGAACACCTGTAAGCAAACCATGTCAGTCAGTGGGTGAGTGAGGCATGCTGTAGGATGTCCATACTTATGGTCACAGACCTGCTTTATATACCTTTTCATCAGCTGCAGTTAGTGCTGTGAATTGGTTTCTCTGCTTAACATAATGTGGTCATGCCTCACCATGTGAACCTGGACTCCAAATCTTCTGCAGCTTGTCCTGGTAGATAATGCAGTGTCTTGCCCATGCCATGGGTTTTGAGCTAAATGTACATCACAATGTCTTCACGGAGTTCTTCAGTGGGCAGGACTGTTTGCTAAACTATAGAAATCTTTCCTTTATTCTGTAAAGTTGCAAGTCGACAAAATGTCTTTTGAAATTCTTCTATCTACAGTTGCACTGGATTGATTAGAGTTACACAAAATGGTGCTGTTGCCTTGTATCTCCATGATGAGAATGAGTTCTTGAACTGTCATAGTAAATATGTGTGTGTAATCATTTCACATTGCACCATTGTTTTGCATTTCCATTTGCAGAAGATGAGGAGGAGAAGTTGAGCCTGTGGTCAACTTGCTGTCTTTTGGGTGAAGACTCTGATGGTGACTTGTCAGTGGTGACCAAAGTAGCTTTCAGGGATATCAGTCAGCTTGCCTGAGGTGACCTGAAGGATTTACTCGTGTACTTTGTGACCACTTTGCAGGAAGGAAGGAACAGGTTTCTCTTTTGAGTGTAATCCAGAGGGGTTTGTCCTGTCTAATCATATAATTTACAGTGGCTGGTGGTGACTGAGGTTCAGTGGCACCTGGATGACTGCCTCAGTAATATGGCACATCTCTTGGCACAGCAGGAGACGTGTGAAGTCAAATGACCAGTGGGCCACCACGGGAGCAACTAACCTGTAACATCTGCTACTCTGGCATGTAATGCCTGGGTTGGCTACCTGTTGGATCTGCCTAGTATCTAGTCATGCTAACTCTGCACAGAAGCTTAATTTAGAAGTTATGTGCGCATAGGTGATTAGAAGTAGAGCTTGTCTGATAGAAAGGAGGATTTGAAAGGGATCTCCAGTCAGGAATTTCTCAGTTTAAGGCGGTGTTTGTGGTTGGGGTTAGATTGGGTTTGGCATGAGTACTTCACTACAGCATCTCCAAATGAGATCTAGAATTGTTTAATGTAGTTTTCTTTGGTAGTACTAATAATCATTCTGCACTGATTATTTGGATTCATGCAGCTTTGGAATGTGGAGTTTTGATTTATGTTAAATTTTCATAACATATCTCTATTGGTCACTGCTTGATCTTGATTAGTTCCTGACTTATAGGTTCATAGGGTCATAGGTGTGTACTAGGCTAATGGCCCTGGAGCCTTTACAAACCTCGCTCATAGGATTACCCTGGCATTGTGCCACCTGACGTTAGTTCCAAGTGCCTCTGTCAAGTAGAGCCACTGGAGTGATCCCCGGGGTGAATTCTCTATTTCCCATCCACTCATCAAGATTTCTCTTGAAGACGGCCAGTGAGGCATTCTGCTTGACATGTATGGGAAGTCTATTCCATAGCATGAGCAGTGATCTGAACTTCGTTTGAATGGTCTAAATTGGTGACAAAGAATTTATGCTAGTAAACTGTTGCAAAGAATAGTACGGCATCATCTAGGGAAGCTGTGGTACTCAGAGAGGTCTGGTATGGCAAATCTACTCTTTACTGACCTTTGGTTAAGGGAAACTCAAAACAGTATGACAGGACGGTCACTGGTTGCTTTTAACATTGATACTGGATAGACTGCAGATAGACCATTGTGTTAGTCAGAGAAGTGGAAGGCAGTGTTTTTCTCCATTTTCTGCAAGTTTGCATAACCATGGGTATAGTATATGTGGATGTATGTATATATATGTGTATATGTATATATATATATATATATATATATATATATATATATATATATATATATATATATATATATATATATATATATATCTACACATGTACATATCTTCCTGAAAATATCGAAATCCCAGAAGATCGAAGACAACATTGCAAAATCAGAAAAAAATAATTTCAGTGAAGGACCTGATAAGCCAATGTATTCCCAAGGTAAGTAACCTTGGCCAACAAGATGAACTTTACTCTTTTCCCGACTGTAGTGCGATCTCAGAGTTGGTATATTTAGTTTAGGGGTGTGGGTAGGTTAGGGATGGTGCGGTTTCATTTTTGTGATGCTTGGTGTTAGTGGCTACTTACCCTGGGAAGATATTCGTCGATCTGGTCTTTCACTGAATAGGTTTTTGCTGATTTCATCTCAATGATGTCATCTTCAATCTTCTGGGATTTCAATGTTATGAAGTAGACCTGCCAACTACTTGCAAAAATATTTCAGTGGGTTTCATTACCTCGGTAGTGTTGCAGGATTAGGCTATAATCTCCAAGGGATTTAGACTTTAGGATTTGTTTAATTTCACATTAATTAAAAGGATGTGTTTATTCATAGAAAATCTATCCAATATATTCAATTTATGACTTGCTTGCAGTTCTCCTCTGAGAAGTTTTTACATTTACTAATTTGGGTAGTACTAGGGTGTTAGATGATTTTCATGGTGGATAGTCAGTAAAAGTTGTATATGATTACACAGTCTATCTGGCATCATGTTACAGATAGAGATGTTTTCTTGAATGGATGCTAGAATCCATGCAGAAATTAATTCCTATTTGTGGGCTTGTGCTTTCTTGCTGCATAGATTCATAGATGTTAACTAGGCTAACAATCACAAAGGCCTTTTTAAGCCTATCCATGAATCCCAAATCTCTGACAAATCCTTTTACCCTTGATAAGTGTAAGCAGGGCTTGGGAGATGAAACATTTACAAGCAGGGGCCTGGAAGATGAACCATTTACAGGTTGCCTCTGTCCATTAGAGGCATAGATACCAAACCAGGGATGAATTTCCCAGTTGTCCATCCAATTGTCCAAGTTGCACTTGAATTGGGTTAGGGAGGAACTCTGCATCATATGGATGGTAGCCTGTTCCAAAAACAGAGTAGTCTCTGGGATATATACCCATCTCTCCATCAAGTCCTATTTATATCACAGGTAAGGTTTAAGTCTTTAGAATGGGTAATTCTGGTACTGTTTGTTTTGGGGATATGCAGGAGGTCCATCAGAGTGTAATCTGACAATACCCTGTATGTCAGGCATAGACATCCCCTCAAAAGCCCTGCAATACCCTGTAGGAGACAGAATACAGGGATAGGGACTTGTGGTCTGCACAGGACATTTTACTTACTCCCTGTATTCTCTTAGAGAGGAACATCTGTGGACATTCCAGTTGTTTAATATGCTTGGTTAGGTATATACCAAAGGGGGCATTGTACTCAATGACTGGTCTGAAGAATGCCACATACAGTGGAACAATGACTTTCCTGGACCTAGATGCCATACCTTTGTTTATAAGTTGCGCAACATAGAATAATTTCCTCACATGATGATCAAAGGGGGATAGAGACTTGCAGTGGTCTGCAAAGGACATTTTACTTACGCCCTGTATTCTCTTTGTGAGGAACCTCTGTGGACATTCCAGTTGTTTGATATGCCTGGTTAGGTACATACCAAAAGGGCATTGTACTCGATGATTGGTTCGATGAATGCCGAATACAGTGGTGCAATAACTTTCTTGAACCTAGATGCCATACCTTTGTTTATAAGTTGATCAACACAGAATTATTTCCTCACATGATGATCAAACACTAGATTACTATCTATGTGTGTCCATAAGTCTCTGACTGCTGGGTCAACTCTAAACGGTGTGTTGTCAATATGATAGTTACCAGGAGTGGATGACTTCCTGAAGGATACTGTTATGCATGTCTTGGCATTTAGTTTTAGTTCATGGCTCTGAAAACAGTTGTTTGTTTTTATCAGCCCTTCTTGGAGAACATTTGTGTCAGTGTGAGATTCAATGACAGCTCCTAATTTGCAATCATCTGCAAAATTAGTTAGCCAGAGACCATTGACATTAGCCTTGACTTTACAGAAGTAAATGTCAAAATGGCGTGTTCAAATTCTAACTTCCTGGGTTATGTCAGTGAGCCAGTTGACTATCCAGTAGGGGACATAGAGTTGAGTTTGTCAACCATTCCTGAGTGGGGTATTGTGTCAAATGTCTTGGTCAAGTCCAGATAGGCAATGTGAACCATTTTGCCCTCATCATGACCTCAAAAAAGTCCACCAGGTTGAGTAGGCATGACCTGCCTTTGATGAAACCAAACTGGGTTGGGTCTAGTGTCTGGAGGTTTACTATATCATTACTGATCATTTTCATGATAATTCTTTCCATGACTTTGCAAATAAGATTAGTGAAATTTATAGGTCTGTACTTTCCAGGGTCTACAGATGGCCCACCTTTGTGCAGAGGGATGACTGTTGCTGTTCTCTATTCATGAGGCTCGAAGCCTGTTTGGAGGTTACAGTTAAACATCAATTCCAGAGGACCTAATAGGTCATGTTTCATGCTGTTTAGAAGGCATCCTGGGATATTGTCTGGGTCCATTGATGCCATGTTCTTGGCCTTAGAGAGAGCATTAAGGACCTGTTCTCTAGTAATAGCAAGGGAAGTTATATTTGATGGTATTTTCTAGGGAAGATTGAGGGGGAGACTGGGGAAAAAGTGTGATCTGAATTTATCGGCCAGTGGGTTTGCTATATTTTCTGGCTCATTATAGGTGGCTCCATTACAATGAGCTCTGCACACAATTGTGTATTGCCTTTAGGCTGTGGACATAGCTAAAGAATGGCTTCTGGTCATCCCTGGCCCGTGAGGATAAATTTACCTCACATTTGGCTTTGGTAGACTTTATTTGTCCTCTGAGTTGTTTGTTTAATTTGATGGAAGTGTTTTTTACTGCTGGGTGCTGCACCTCCCTCCCACACACACATTTTTGCCATGATTTCCTTCCTTCTGTTATACAGACTAGTGATTTTGTGATTCCACAAGGGTAGCTTGTTTTTGTAGTTAGTTCTTTATTTCTTCCTGGTGGGTACAGCTGCCTCTGTGCAGCTATTAACATGCTTGTAGCGGGTTTCTATGAAAAGTTCTGCATCAGCAGCAGTGTCCTCAGGGTTTATGGGGGCTTGAAATTTTGCCAGCTTATCACTTAATAGCAGGACGTTAGCCTTAGAGTAGTTCCTGAATCTAGGTTTAGCTGGGGGTCCAGGTTTTATTTTTACTTAAAAAAGGAAATAATTTTGTGGTCTGACCTTACCAGGGGAGGCATTACAGTAGAGGGTGTGCAGCACTCCTCCATATTAGTGAGGACCAGATCCAGTATGGTTGCACCCCTGGTTGGTGTATTGACAATCTGATCCAGGGAATTTGTTTGTACAAAATCCAGGAATCTCTGTGCATATATGCTTGGTGTCGTACAGGATTCCCAGTTAGTAGTGGGGCATTTAAAGTTACCACTGAATATGGTACTAGGTTGGATTTTGACTATAGTGATTTGAACATGGAGCAGCTCAAGTGCATTGTCCTATTTGACCAGTCTTAAGGTACATTTATTTTTGATGTAAATCGAGACACCTCCACATTTAGTCTCTGTCTGTCTAGTAGCTGTTCTAAATGAGTGGAAGGAATTATAATCTTGCACTGTTGGTGTGCTTGCTCGCTATAGCTTTAGACCATGTCTCAGTGACCACACAGCCATCAGCATTCTCTAGGGTGAAGAGAGCTTCTAGTGAGTGGAGTTTTTAGCAGTGAGCAGTAATACCTTTAGATTTTCTTGGTTTTGATTTGCTATGTAGGAAGTACTTTGAGTTAGGCATTGCCAAAAAAAGTACTTTGGAGGAAGACAAAATTTTATTCAAACATATTCAAAAGCCTAGAGGGGAGAGGTGCAGATGGGTATATATTATAACATCAAAGTCTTACAACTTCGAATGTTATAATATTGAACCCAGTAGAGCGAATGCTGGAAATAGCGAAGCTGCAGAACACCGGATACTTTCCTAGAGAAAGTATTCGGTGGGCCGTTTCTGCAGCTTCGCTATTTCCTCGACTGTGGAGCGAAGGTTATGGACCGGGTTAAGGTAAGTGTGCGAACGAAGGTGAGTGTGCAATTGGGCGTGGGTTAGGTGAGTTAGGGTTAGGGCGCAGGTCAGGTAAGTATGCGATTGTGTGGATGTGAGGGTTAGGGTGGGGTAGGTGAGTTAGGGTTAGGGAGCGGGTAAGATGAGTGTGCGATAGTGACAGACCTTAGGGTTAGGGTTGGGTTAAGGTAAGTGGATAGCTAGTGGTATATGTATGGTTTAGTGTAGGGTTTTGTGAAGTGTGTGTGTGTGTGTGTGTGTGTGTGTGTGTGTGTGTGTGTGTGTGTGTGTGTGTGCGTGTGGATTATTTATTTTGGTGTTCTTGTGTTGTGTGTATATTTGTCGGAACAGCAAATGTTTTCCCTGGGAAAAAATTTGCTATTCTCACTGTTCGTTTTTTTTTAGTGTTTCGCTCTACTGGGTTCGATATTATAACATTCGAAGTTGTAAGACTTCGATGTTATAATATAGACCCATGCAGACCATCCCTGGCAAAGCAGAATGGTCTGTTGATAATCTCCTTCCATGCCAACAAATATTGCACCCACTTAGAATGACACCAGAAACAAAGCCATTTATTAAAGTCAGTCATCCTTTGTTCGTATTGTGCCATCTTCCTTGGAGAAAGTAAAATGCTGCTCATTGCTAGGCTCATATCTGCCTGAGACATATATTCTGAGGACTCCATGAAGTCTTTCTTCATATAGTCTAGGGACTATTTCTCAGGTCATTTACACTCTCATGGACTATGACTGAGTCATAGTGGTATTTGTCCAATGATGTGAGTCCGTGTGTAATGTGGCAGATCCTTGCCCCCGATAAGGAAGTGACCATGACTTTCTCTCATGCATTATTAGTAGGAGACTTAACAAAGGGTGACAATTCTGAACACAGTTGTTAGCCTAGTCATTCTTTATGTCACAAAATACTAATTTCACCGTGAGTACTTGATAACATTCTTTGCAGAAAATACTGGAGATGAGGAGAAGATTTAAATTCATTGTAGAGACATTCTCTCTTTATATAAATTTTGACTAAATGTTTAGTACTAAGATGGAGGTTTCCTGTATATGGTTCTTGGGATATATGCAAATGACCCTTATGAACACCAGGTATTTCAGTTAATTGGCAATTCTGAATGCCCATGACTTGTTTCATCGTTTTAATGGACAATTTCAGGCCAATAAAGTCAAACCCCACTTTTATTGCTTTATTGGCCTGTAATTGTCCATTAAAACGATGAAACAAGAAATGGGCATTCAGAATCGCCAATTAGCTGAAACACCTGGTGGTCATAGGGGTCATTTGCATATATCCCACATGCCTCTGATTCAAGAGGTTTGAGAGGTCACTCATTGGAAGTTCTGGTTTGGCTGGAGTTTTCATTTTGTTTTTACTGATTGTTTTTTCAGTGTGACCTTCTCACTCATTGTTTTAGTCTCTATATGGTTCTTGGAATCTATCATTTGTGCAATGAGAAAGGGAATGTGGAGCTAAGACGGACACCTGCTCTTCCTACTCGCTAAAGGAGTCCTAGTGTAATGAGAAAGGGAGGGTGGAGCTAAGAAGTACACCTGCTCCTCGTGTTCTCTGAAGGAATTCATCACTTCTGTATATATTGCAGTCAGGAAGTGTCATTCTTTTGTCAGTTGAAGCATTAGTCATACTACAGAGAGTAACAAAGTCTGGTCCATGATGTTATTTAAATATTTTGTGGGATAAACTTTGGCAGATTATTTGGGCAGTTTAAATTTTATTGTTATATGCTCATGGCTAATTATGATGGTATATTAACTTCTTTTTTTCTGTTTGGTTGTATTACTGCATTCCCCCAATCAGCAGGTCTTCTGTTATGTTAACATTTATTTATTTAAGATTTGTTTACTGGGAAAGTCCGACTGGGCCAGATCCCATTTTCAATGGAGACCCTTGGAAAAAGCTGCAGAAGCTTTCTTTGGAATGTGGGAGGAAACTGGCACCCAGAGGACACCTGGGTTAATGCAGGGAGGGCAGACAGACTCTGCACAGAAGGCACCCCAGCCAAGAATCAAACCAGAGAACCACTTGCTGTGAGATATCAGTGCTAGCCACTGCAACACTGCACAGCCCAACACGCTTTTTAATGCCTTGCTAAGCCACTTCCAACTTTAATCTCTGTGTCCTCCTGCCCCCTGCCTATCTCCAGCTGAGGCATGCACCTGATCTTCCATCTTGGTAATCCCCAGGCAGGTCAAGAGAGAATTGATAAGTCATCTAACAAACATTCCATCCTTGACTGAATAGTAACAAATAGGTCATCTCTCTCCTTTCACTCAGGCTGCCACCCAAACAGCCTCATTGACCATCTCCTGACCTTTCTATTCAGACAGTGTATTAACCCAATAAAACTCCATGCCTACAAACAAATAAAACAGGTAAAACATTAACCTGCAAATCTTTACCTTGTCCCTTAAACTCTGCAACTAGTCTTTGCTCAAATATCTACCCCTAGAGGAAGCCGTGAAATATTTTAACTCTACCTTCATTAATATCTTGAACATCCATGCACCACCCACCATAAGAATTCAATCCAACCATGCTCCATTGCTAACTAAAGAAACAAGGGCACTACTAATAGCAAGAAGCAAAGCCTGGGCACAATACCACAAAAACAAGAAAAAAGCTTCCAAACAGACCTACCATGAGCTTAGAAATAAGGCAAAAAGACAAATCAAACAAGACAAAATTATCCTTCTACCCGGGAATGACAGCACAAGCCACCACCACCACTTCCTCCAACATTGAGAACATAACCAGCCAGATTAATAAATACTTCACAGAAATAATTCTAGCTCTATCAAGTAGCTGCACCACTCACTCTCCAACCCTACCTACATTAGATAATAATAACAATGGCTTCTCCCTTCAACGCATCTCAACTGACATGATGAAAAAAACTGCTTAGAAAAATTTATTCCAACCACCCTGCATAATACCTCACAGTTGCTGCAGATACCCTGTATGCATTCTTATTAACAGATCAACATCTGAACATCAAGTTTCTGCTATATGGAAAACATCCCATATTACCCTATTACATAAAGGAGGTACGTCAACCAAATTTTCTAACTATCGCACAATAGCCATATTTCCTCCCCTGCCAAAAATTCTTGAAAGATGTGAACATAACTAACAAGCTACTAACTAACACTCAACATGGTTTCTGACCTGGCCACAGCTCTGTTATCCTTCACAAATACTGTTAATGTTCACAAAAGCAATGGTAAATTTGACTCCTCAATATTTCTGGATCTTTCAAAAGCTTTTTGGCATGGTTTCAAATAAACTGATTAATGCACTAACTGAACTAAATCTAAGTCCTGCTACCATCGCATGGTTCCAAGACTACCTAACTAACCATCAAAAAGCTGTGAAATGGCAGCAAGACCTCTCTTCTGTCTGTTACAACAGGAGTACCTCAAGGATCAATCCTGGGTCCTCTACTGTTTTCTATATATACTAACAAACTACACACTGCAACACAGCATGCTTCTGTCATACAGTGCGCTGACAATTCTACATTGATATGCGCAGCTTCATCTCCTCAACAGCTACAAATAATAACACAAGGCTCTTTTTCAATGATGGTGTCATGGCTATCAAATTCCCAACTAATCCTAAACCCTAACAAAGCTCACAAAACTCAACTTTATTTATTTATTTATTTATTTATTCGCATTTGTTTACCGGGAAGGTCCACTGGGCCAGGTGAGCCCATTTTAGTGGAGGTTAGGGGAGAAAAGCTCCAGGTTAAACAACAAACATCATATAAATCCACAATATTAACAAAACAATACAAGAGTTTAACAGCAAACATCATATAAATCCATGATATTAAAAAACAACACAAGAGTTTACATGCAATGTAATTGCTAGTTATAGTTAAGCACACAATTGATTATATATAGTTAAAAAACAATGGAGGGTATGCTGTGTTATATAAACAGTAATTTGAGCTAGGCACACTAGATTATTTACATATATGGTGTAAAATAGTTCAGATGAAGTGGGTGGTTATGGTTGGACTAGTACAAATATAGCAATTAAATCATTATGATGTATTCAAACAATTGATGTAGATATTATAAGCATTTTGCAATAGGGAGAGAAAGTTCAGAGAAATAGAAAGATAATTTATTGAAGAAAAAAGTTTTACTAAAAGTGAATAGATAGTTTTTACAAAGAGTACAAGAGGGGAGAGGAGAGGAGGAATGAGAGAGGAGAGGAGAAGAGGTCAATGAGGTGGGGCTAAGACAGAATATA
Organism: Protopterus annectens; assembly: GCF_019279795.1. Classification (NCBI taxonomy): domain Eukaryota; kingdom Metazoa; phylum Chordata; order Ceratodontiformes; family Protopteridae; genus Protopterus; species Protopterus annectens. The sequence goes on along the minus strand of NC_056736.1, from coordinate 493,031,902 downwards.
TGTGTGTAAGAGGAGAGGAGGGTAGAGGAATGAGGAGGATGTGGAGAGTAGAGGTGGGTTGGTGGTGGAAGCAGTTTAGTTACTGTGGATGTGAGAGTAATGAAATGATGTGGAAGAGAGAGGAAGAAGAGTACAGTGGAGGTGGAATGGGTGAGTGAGAGTGTCAGGAAGTGTTTGTGACAGGCGAGGTAGTAGGGAAGGTGAAGGGAAAGTCTACAGAGTGAGAGTGTAGTCCAAGAGTGTATATTATATGGGTTTGAATGGTGGCATTGGCAGGAGTCAGAGCTGGATGTGCAGAGTGGAAGATGTTAAAGATGTTAAGATTTGTGTGACTAGGATGGATAGGATTAGGAATCGGTATATAGGAGGGGTCAGCTCATGTTGGTTTGTTTTGTTTGCAAGCAAGCAAGAGAGTTGGGTTGGTTTGGTTGCTCTGGAGGGATGGAGGATAGGGATGATGGGTATAATGGAAAAAATGGGACAAGGGGCTGAGGGGAGAGTAGAGAGAAAGAAAAAGAGGTTTATGGGTTTATGTGGTGAGAGAGAGAGGACATACAGGCGTGTGACAGAGCAGAGCAGCAGGATAGGAAGAAATGGAAAGAGATGATCCGCTGTGGCGACCCCTAACGGGAAAAGCCGAAAGAGAATGATGATGATGATGACAAGTGGTTAGAAGGTTGTGGAAAAAAAATGGAGGGAGTCAGGTATTTGGGAGAGTTGATTTAGCACAAGGGCAGTGCCAGAGAGAGAATAAAAATGTTGTTTGAGGGACTTTTAAAGAGAACAGGATTACTGGTGGTTCTGATTGGTGATGGAAGAGAGTTTCATAGCTTACAAAAAGTGAAAGAGTAGAGCATGTGTCCAGGTGGAAGGTTTGGCTTTATGACTTTGAGATGTAATTTGTTTTCTGAACTGAGAGCTCTGTGAGGATGATGCAAAGTCAGTACTGATGAAAGATAAGGGCACTCAGAAGGTCTGTGTATAAGTCTTTGTGCAGTAGTTAGTTGTAAGTATGTGAGATGGTGGAGGAGTTTGAGCCAGCTAAGTAGAGAGATGAGCAGTGATGGTCACAGAATTTAGCATTAGTCACAAATTTTGCAATTTTGTTGTAGCTTGTGTCGAGTTTAGATTTAAGAGAGGGCTTGATATTGGTAAGGATAGGGGCACCATACAGCAGAAATGGCAGAAGGAAGGATGTGGCCAGTGACAGTTTTGCTTTATCGCTAAAGAAATATTTATGTCTGTAGAGCATGCCTTATTTTTGATGTGTCTTTTTTATGTTATTCTGAATGTGGAGGTCAAATGTAAGGTTTTCATCTATTATAACATCTAACATTTTGGTACTTGGCACAACCTCTATGATGGTGGTGTTTTTAGCCTGGATAATGAAATCATATTTGTTGAGGAGGGGTGTTTTTTTTTAGTGGTGAATTAGAAGTTTAGTTTTACTGGAGTTTAGAGCAAGGTGATTGTTGGACATTCAAGATTCAGTGGATGTGAAGGCATTTTGGGTAAGTAACTGAAGTTCAGATATGGACTTGGCAGAGCAGATGATAGTTGAATCATCTGCATATTGGATGATGGTGCTGTGATTAAGAGTTATATGGTAGTTTCTGATGAATATACTAAATAACAAGGGGCCCAGAATGGATCTTTGGGGAACATCTGTAGTAATGTTAAGAAAAGGTGAGAAAGAGTGTTGCCACTTGGTGACGTGTTGGTTATTTGAGAGATAGCTAGAAAAACAGGTTATTGTGGGGGTAAAATAACTAAGTTATAGACTTTGTAGAGAAGGATTGAATAAGATATCATATCAAAGGCTTTAGAGAGATCAAGAAAGAGTGTGGAGACAATATTGCTAGTGTTACAGGCCCGGTTTACTGTATCCATGAAGGAAATGAGAGCTGTGGTGGTACTGTGTCCGCACCTAAAGCTGTGCTGAGTGGGAGAGAGGGTTTGGTTTTCAAGTAAGTACTTTAGAAGCTGGGTATGGATACATTTTGGAGATAGGAGAGAGAATTGCAATGGGTCGAAAGTTGGAGATGTCGCAGTTTTTGCCACCTTTGTGAAAAGGGATTATATATGCCTTTTTCCAAATCTGTGGTATCTGGGACTCATGAATTGTTCCATTAAGAAGTATACTAATGGGATAGACAAAAGTGCTTGCAGGTATCTTTAGGAATTCAGCAGGTAGGTTGTCAGGTACATTAGTACAAAGGTTGAGCTTATAGAGGAAGTTTTATTGTGGATTCTGGTAAAGGTGAGGGAGAGAAGCTGTGCTGAGAGGTATTTAAAAATGTGGTGAAGTTGGTTGTGTTGGGCTGGGGTTAGTTTGTGGGAATGTGGAGGTGAGTTTATCTACAGTGTCAATAAAGTAGGAGTTTAAGAGTGATGAAGTCTCAGTGCGAGTATTATCTGGGTTGGGACAAGGATTGTTCCTTGAGCCTGGTTGAAGTAGGGAATTTATAGTACTCCACAATTTCTTTGGATTTTGTTTATGATGGTTTTGAAGTGCTTGGTAGTATTCTTTTTTGTCTCTGATGACTAGGCTTTTAGTACTACCTTGTATAGAGTGCATTTGCTCCTATGCTTTTTCATATAAATGTTTTAACTTTTTATGTAATTGTATTAACTTTTCAATTACTTGGAGCTTTTCTCCTTGGGCATCCACTGAAAAAGGACCTGTGTCCAGTCGTACTTTCCCAGTTAACAAATGTAAAATAAAATAAAATAAATAAATAAATACATTTTGAAGGTTACTGGCAGCTTTGTACTATGTGACAGTTAAGCAGCATAATATCACAGTGGAATCTAAGGTGCTGGCTTGTTATGCAGGTGACTGGTTCATACTAGTATCACTATGTGGGCAAGAGAGGTAATGAGGTATCTATTTTTGGGTGCTCTCCTGCCTCAGAACCAAAGGCAATCACTCTACCCAACCAGCCTGCACACCTATGCTGGGGATTGTTTTGAGTGTTGGTCTACAGAATTCAAACAATCCCTCATCCCAGTGTGAACAATCCTACTAAAGTCAGCACTAACATCCTCCACTGTCTGCACCATCAAACACCTCAACTTTTAGTCAAATTCAGATTACATGGGCTGTAGTCAGGGCTTTATCCCTCAATGCCAGTGATACAGGCATTTTGTTATAGCTGTTTCAAGAAAGTGGTACCACTGAAGTCAGTGTTGATGATTTTCTTTCTTTAAAATAATAAAGAGAGTTCTACCAACACTCACACATAGACATGCAAAATGTATGCATGCACACACACACACACACACACACACACACACACACACACACACACACACACACACACACACACACACATGCACACGCACATGCACCTGTGCTCACGTGCACACACACATGCACACACACATGTGCACACACACTCACACATGTGCTCGTGTGCACACAACCGTGTGCACGCGCACACACACACACACACACACACACACACACACATGCACATGCATGCACACGCACACACATGAACACACACACACACACACACATGCACGCGCACACACATGAACACACACATACACACATGCACACACACATGCTGATGTATGCACACACACACACAGACACAGACACACACACACACACACACACACACACACACACACACACACACACACACACACACACACACACACACACACACACACACACACACACACACAAATGCCACTATACTACATTTATATTTAGTGTGGCTATATAATTTTCTATATGTTTTTGATTATTCTTCAAGACTGTGCAGAGGGCAATACATCTTATACTTACAAATTAATAAGCATTCTGTTGTCATGTTGTATCACTCTACATCAAAATTCATGATGTGATGATATTCCCTATCTGCCAGTGAAGAATTGCAGCATGAAATAGAAACAGCACAGACAGCATTCTATCCTTGGAGCAATGGAGAAGAGAGCTACAGGAGACCAAGTGTTAATGCCTGCCTTTACACTGCACATTATTAATCTTTTCTGGAAAGCAGACAGATATTCTTTGGGGAGTCTCATACATTAAGAAAAAACTGAGAACACCTGGTCATGTGAAGCTAAGAATTGGTGTGTCTTAAGCTTTCATTGCTAAGTAGCGACCTCTCAAGTCTTTCTTTTGGTTTCTTCCAGTAGCATCTAAATCCCTTAATGTAAGATTCTCCTTGTGAAAAAACAGCCATAAAGCACAAACTCCTTTATTTTCCATGTTAACAGACCTAGTGTTTTCACAATAGTCTAGCACAGCACCCCAAAACCTGCACTGCTCCTCACAGTGGTTTCCTTTGAAATTACTTATAACTTTTGTTGCAGGAAGATGCTTCAACAGTGCAAAATAATTAGATGAAACTTTAAACAGTCCTATGAATCTTTTCATTGTCTATATTATTAACTGGATGCACTTCTAGAAAAGTATACGTTATGACAAATGGTGTAATCATTTTTTTTTTCTTAATAAAAGAAAATTGCCAGCCTCAGAGAAACACTTTAGATTTAACAGTGGTTAGGAAAGAGGAAGAAGACATATTTCACATCCATTTGAGTCTTTGACCTAGAACATACATCAGGCGTAGCATTATGTCGTATTGATTAAACGTGAATCTAACTTTAAAGTGAAAACTTTTGTTTCTCATTGAAGTGCTGTTAAAACCTACAAATGCATGACAGAAGATTTACCTGTCTGCAGCTGTGAAGAGGTCAGTGAAACAGGCAATGGATCACTCTGGCTGATAGTTTGCAATTATCAGAAGTTCTTTGGCTGCAGTGATCTCCAGGACATTATATGTAATGTTCTTTTGGGGCAAATGAAAGGTTGCCAGTGAAATGAGTTAAGCATGTTTTTTGTCCAAAGTCTAAATAAATGTATTTAGAAGAAATTTCGAAATTCTCAAGATTGGAATGATGAGTTTCATTAATACAAGGAAATTACACTGCAGGAAATACTGCTGGATATTAAATGTGCTACTGCTTACCTGGTAAAGCTGTCAGTTTAACAATACCTTTAAATAACAGGCTTCAGAAATCTGGTGCAAACTACAGACAGCAGGGTTCCACAATTCTCACAGGCCTACAGAGATCAAGCAACACAAACTTCACCTTCATGCAGCTCCAAGGTTACATAGATTTGTGCAGAAAGTGAGCCCGCATTTCAGAGAGCGGTAATATTTGTCTATAGTAATGGAAGATTGAAAGTCTAACATTCTAAGCAAATAATAATTAATGATGATTATAAAAGTCCTATTCTTCTGTTCCAAGATCAGGCAAGGTTTTTTTTTTTTCAGTAACAACACAAAATGTGGTTTGCCTGCCACATTACTTAAAGGTTATTTTCTTATTTGGTGGTATTTATTTCATGGATTATCTTGGTATTAATGACGTTCTGTCCATCTGTTTACCTATGCTGTAGAACTATCATAGCTTATCTGCTGTGAAAGACACCAGTATCAGTGACCTCATGTTTGGACATTATTTCATAGCTCATAGTAAACTAGCAAATGTAGTATCAGCATACAGATGCTATGGTTGGTGTATAGAATGTACTATATTTACCTAGTGCATTCAGGTGACATTTTTTAAACCAAACATTTGCTCACTTCCACTGTGTCACTATTAATTCAAGCATTTTGTATGAGTGAAATACTCCATCTTATTAAGCTTTACACTATCACAGATGTTCTGTTATTTTAAGTAAAAGTTTGCCCTTCAGGATTCTTTAAATTCCAGTAGAGTTATTCAGTCTGAAGCATGGATCTCCATACATTGCCCATGCATTTATGATGAGTTTTACATTTTACAATGCCCACATATCAAGACCTTGTGAGACAGCCAATACTTAATACAAATTTACAAAAATCATCCAGTTGTTTCAAACGATTGCCGCACTGAAATGTTATTAGAAAGAACATTCAGAATGTTGTCGTACAATGTAGTGCTAGGAATGGGTAGGCTTCAGGCTGACAACAGATGAATTAATCAAAGGCATTTCCACTTCCCACCAGACTATTCATTTTTTCTGACCTGTTTGATAAGCTTCAGTTTTTTGTCCATGTAAATGATACTACTGTCTTATGACCCTAATCCTCATTGACAAAACTCAAAAATATTCTCTGATATATTAAAAATAGCTGAGGATTAATTAAACAACCATTTCATATGTTGAATGCCATCTTTAACATTTCACTGCACTGGTAGAATGCTGATGACAAGCAGATGGTTTGCAATCTTAGTATGTCTTTTGACCATCCTATAGTCTGCAAACCTGGTGATTTACAGCGGCGAACATTTTCATCATTTGCAGTGTATCCCCATCCCCTTTCCTTTGGCAAAACAAAAACTCTCCCAGTTGGAAAATAAATAATCCATAGTTAGTAACTGAGCACTTTAGCAAAACATACTTGGGGGAACTGGTTAATGAATAAATGTTAAAAAAAATATCAGCATTCATATATGAATAACCCCTTGCACAAAGGCATGCACACAACCTCATGCATATACACAAAACATTACACAGTCATGCAGAATGCCAGAGAAACGCAAACACACAATCATGCACAGAGATGATGCCATCAGTAGAAATCAGGTCATTCTGGTCTAGGAAACATTTCCACCATTGCACCAGTCCACAGTTTAATAATCTCAAGCATGGTCTTTCCAAATGTCATCCCCTGTTCTCCCCATTTCAAGATGGACTTTACTTTTTTCTTTACGTTTTTAATTTTTGCCATTTGTTCCTATTGTTGGTGTAGTTGTCACATGACTGAGGAAGTGTAGCTGAACAGAACTCATCCAGTGCTTCCCTAGTACCCAGTGACTGACAAGTGTCGACTAAAGCTTTTCACTGAACCACATAACCTTCAGATCTACCACTATCTACCGCCAGTTCCTTATTATTTGGACTGCACACTGTACTGCAAATCCACTACTGCAAGTACATTATTTAAGAGGGCAGGATTTCAGCTTTTAAAGTCTAAAAGAATGAAAGAATATGGCCTTACAATACAACTAAAAGTGTCTTTGGATCTATATCACAGGTTATATTTTTACTGCCAAATTTTATGAGTAAAAGCCAGGTACATTGTGGTACAGGCATAAAGTGCTAACTATAACCCAGGGCAACAAAGTTTAATTAGCAAGTGCAGGACTTACTTGAGTTGACAGGTGAAAGGGAGGAGTAACATGGTACTGACAGCTTATATTTCTGGTAAAATAAGGTGGGAGGGAATCCTGTCCTGGGCAAATAGCCCCATGACAGAGTTCCTGGTGGAGACCGGAGGCCAGAAAGGAATACTGGCTCTTATGGGGCTAAGGCAGTCTTTGCGGTTTATGTCACTTTCAGAAGTGAGTGACTTACCCTCGTTGATATTCACTGCATGCAGAGCCAAGAGGCATGCCACTAGGCATGTACTATGGGGCGAGGACTAAATAAATAAAAACCCTGTTGACCATTTGAAATGTTAGGACCACTAGAGAGAGTCTCAAAACATGTAAACTGAATAGCTGAAAAAAACAGGCTTACATATTTTAAGTCGAAGGTGGCCATGTCTCAGAATATTAGCTTTTCTCTGAGGTATGGTGATCTCAGAGTTGATATATATAAATTAGAGGGTGTGGGGGCTTGCACCACATATTGAGGGGTGCAGGGTTGATTGGCCCCTGTAAAAAAGAAGTTTAAATTAATCAGGACATAGAGAACCTCCAAGTACTGGATCCATTCCAGTTTGGATTTGTGAAGGTAAGGTCAAGCTGTGGATTTTTTTGAAAATTCACCAGTGGAATTGATTCAGCCAAAATGGTACACACTGCATGCTTCAATCTAGCCAAAGCTTTTGACAAAACTCCCCACTCAGGAATAGCAGAAAAGCTAAATAAACTAGCACTAAACCCCTGTGTCACCCACAAGATTGCTCACTGATTCACAGATAAGATGCAGGAAATCAAAATTGGGGAATTTACCTCCATAAAGAGGCCACATCTGCATTGGTGGTGCTGCAGTAGCATTGTCGCCTCATAGCAAGACGTTGTCCCATTCGATTCTCAGCTAGAGTGTCTTCTGTGTGGAGGCATACATGAATGGGTGTGTCTTCGTTGAAGGTTGTGCATCAGGGCTGGTAACCTGGTACGAAAAAATCCACTACCAATCATTAGCGGACCGGAGTTCCGCTGTGGCGACCCCTAACCGGGAAAAGCCGAAAGACACAAACAAACAAAACCTCCGTAAAGAGGCCAGTCACTAGTGGAGTCCTACAAGATCTCTCTTGTATGGCATAGATGTCTCTTGTATGATATTTACTTTTCTGAAGTAAAACTCAGAGTCAAAGAGCTCTTGCTTTACAAGGCTGGAACAGTCATCGAATCCCTAAATGACTTAGCCATCCTGCAGAAAGGTTTGTCCTAAATAAATAACTGATACCAAAATCTTGGACTGAAACTAAATGCCGAAAAATGCATGATTGTATCCTTTGGGACGTCACGTTTTCCAGGGAACTACCTCATTAACAATAAACCTCCTAACAACTGACCTAGTTGTTCAGGATTTAAGAACTTATGTGGACAGTGACCTAACATTTGACCAGCATATGTCCCTTGCTATAAGAAAGTCCTACTATATGGTACAGCTTATAAAAAATGGATTGTGTCTAGATCTAGAGATTGACATTGTCCCCCTTTACTCAGCCTCATTAGGCTAATCATTGAATATAATGCCCCCTTTGGCATGTATCTGTCCAGACACATACAACTACAATGGCCACAGAGATACCTTAATAAAAGCATACAAGGTCTAATCACATGTGCTACATGGGCCAACTCAAAGCCCTGTCACTATACATGGTATCTTACAGACTGATAAGAAGTGACCTGTATCTGGCATAAGGGCATCTTCTGACCTAATACTGATGGACTGACTGCAAATCAGTAAGTCAAATGGTTTCAGAAATACTTGGTCTATGGATCCAAACTTCTTATGCAACATCAACAGAACAGTTTGAAGGGATGGGCAAATCTTGCAGAAGATATCACTGCTCTGGAACAGAATCCCGATCCACATAAAATAAAGTTCATCCGTGTCTATATTCAAGTACAGCTTGGACCTATGGATGGGAAACAAAAAATGTATGCCAGCATTGTTCCTTTTACTACTAATAGACAGATGCAGCTCTTAAATGTTTTATTCCATGGATGGGCTCCATCAGATTATCTATGGTATGATCCCAGTTATTTGCACAGAATTATTGACCATGGGATGGGTAAGGCCAATCTGTAACCAAATGGGATAGGTTAATTTGAGCAGAAAAAAAGGAAATTGTCTAGGCTTAAAATGGTCCACAAAGGCAGGTAACCTAGTACTTACCTACCAGCATATAAAAGAGAAGAGCGATGTTCAAGATTTGTTCTTCCATAGTTTCAGCCTTTTTTCCTGGCTTTGTTTGCATTTAGCATTTTCATTGCCAGTATTTCAATAGGGAGCCAAAAAACCCTAATGGCTGCCTTAATAGCATTCCTTCTTGTTTGAGTCAACACTAATGAAGAGGAATGAATGAATGAACAAACTGAACAAGATCAGGCCAGGCAGTGGGGAGACAAAAAAGTTAATAAAATTTGTTAAAATAAGAATACTGTCACTTTAATATAAAAGAAAATGCAAATATGATGCTTCCAAATTGCATTCAGCTTATGTTGCAATAATAATATCTTTAAATGTGCTCAAAAACATGGAAAATCAAATGGTATATTTACTGATCACATTCACGAGTTGATAGAAAAGATGTAAATACTTATTCTATAGAGACAATGAAAGATGGAGAAGACAGTAAGCATGGACTCTGTAGTGTAAAATAATAAAAAGTGAAAGCCACATTGTGGTTTTGTAACATTAGCCAGGTCAGGACTGAGAGTAAAGTCTGTCATTCTTCAACTGATATTTTTTGTTCAATTAAAATGGAAAGTGCTGAAATCAGTACATTATCATCAGCCAATAAAAAATACACATACTTGTATGATCTTCTTTGAAAACTGAAAATATAAATGGGTGAAGGGTAGATTAGACAGAGATGGAATGCGAGCAACTATTTTTTTTTTATTTTATAATTTGTTAATCAGTTAAGCATACTGGAAACAAGTTTCCCGTTTCAAGGGTAACCTGGAAGCAATATCCACTCAACTGACTGCTGTGAATCATACAGTATATAGATCCATGCTAGAGTATGGTGCAGTAATATGGAAACATTATAAGAAAACAAATATGAGTAGATTGAAAATAGTGCAACAGAAATATAACAAGGGCATCTATGGACGTGAAAATGTAAGTTATTATGAATGATTAAAATATCTGAATTTCTACAGTGTCTCATAGAGATATTATGATAAGACCTTACCCTGGTATATAGATCATTTAGAGACAATACCTCTCGGAATGTTCAAGGGTTATCAGAAAGTAGCAGAGAATCATCATACACCCTATGTAGGAGAAAATATAGGAATGAGGGCTCTACTACTTGGTTTTCTGAGAGTAGCTGATGCCTAGGACAGATTACTAAATGACAACAAAAGTACTCACTAGTTTAAATATTTGTAAGAACAGCTATGTGACTGTTAATTTTGTATATCGCCATGCTGGAAGGGCATTATTGCCTATGCCTGAAATATCTGTATGTATTTATAGGTACACAATTGGAAACTGAATGAATCAAACAGTAGACAAACAAACATGCTGTGTTGACCAAAGCAACTTGATTATAGTATGCATAATCAGAGATTTAGAGTGATGACTATGAAATAAAAGTGCAGTGTCAGTGGCATAACAGTAGCACACTCATCTGTGGTGCAGAATGCTGAGGGTTCTATTCCTACATCAGGTAGATCAACTGCTGACACTTCTGAGCAGCATAAGTGTGGTCCTGAACTCTTAAATATGCCATGCTTTGGATAAGAAATTAAACAAAGGCCCTATCTGTATGAGTTAGTGATAGCTCAGGTAGATGTTAAAGACCTCATAGAACCTGTCAAAAAGAGTAAGGGTCCTTTCTTTATATACACAAAAAACTCTTAGTTACAACATACTTGCATACATTTTCAAATGTACAGAATTATAGATATACAAATATATTTACACATATTCATAAGTTTTTTAGTCATATTTAATTGTCATCTATATTAGACCCCCACTCCTTTTTCAGTAACAATCATCTGATTTTACTTAATATTGTTGGTAAAATCTGTTTACCATTAAACATAATTTCATATATTCCTTTATTCCATATAACCTATATTAACTAAAATAACTTTTTTATCTGTTCTTTTATCATATTCTTTACTTCTATTCTCTCTCTCTCTCTTTATATATATATATATATATATATATATATATATATATATATATATATATATATATTATATACATACACACGCACACACACACACACACACACACACACACACACACACACACACACACATCCATGTTTGTTTTATCCACTTCTTTTATATCTTTGATATGGACCGTTAGACTACCCTTATTTTTCCTTCCAGCCTTGTTGACTTGGGTCTCCCTAGGCATTATAGCAACTGCCTCATATACACTGATAAACTCTCTACTAATAACTCAGTCTAGTATAGAGTGAAAGAGATGTACCTGCACCAAGAATCTTGAATCCCTGCTCTCTCATACTCAAGACAGTACACTGAAGAGGATGTCAACTCAACCACCACTACTCATCCACATAGTACCACTACTCATACACATAGTATGTATCTTGCACATAAATCAACATATGTGGCGTTTCACTCAAAAAACTTACCAAAACACCAAAGAACTCCAAAACAAAAGACTGTTGCAACTAACGCAGTGCCCACAGCACCCAAGACATGTAGCAACAGCAGTGTTTCACCTACCAAGACTTTAAGGTTTAACACTCAAAAAACAAATGTTCTTGTCCATGGAGACTCCATACTGAGACACATGGATGCTCCACTCACCAGGTTTGATAAGGAGAAAGTCATGGGCAGCTGCCTGTCTGGTGCCAGGATTCATCAGATCACACATGCACTCTGTTATCTCGGCAGCATGTACCATTAAGACACTGTCATAGATAATGCAGGTATGAACGACCTGAGACATACCTCCCTGGACTATATGAAGAGAGACATGATTGAACTCTCTGAGTATGTGTGCCAGGCAGGTATGTCCCTTGCCTTGAGCAGCATATTACCCTCACCTAGAATGATGCCACAGTTTAAACAAAACATGATCAATTTCAAAAAATGATCTTAGGCTTTGGCGTCATTCACAGGGGATCCAGTTTCTGTCAGTCTGGGATGACATGGTCAACAAACCTTGCTGTTTTGCCAGAGAGGGTTTACACCTGGCACTAAAATTGACAACATGAAAATTGCCAATCATAACAAAACAAGGGTTGTGCTGCTAAATGCTAAGAGCTTAAACCAAAAACAACCAAAAACTCCACATCCTTGAAGCACTCATCACTGGAAGATATAGATGTCTGTGCAGTCATAGAAATCTGTTCCAAGGTCTCAAAGAGTACCCTGGCCATGCAAGGCTACAATGCCTTCCACACCTTCACACTGCAAAATGAACATGTGAGAACCAATGAAGACAGTGTTTCTATCTATATTATTGATAAATTCACCTCCCAACTAGTTAGACTGGACAACTCCATGGAGTTATTCCAAGTTTAGATTACTGTAGATAACAGCTCCATTCAAGTCATAGCTAGTTATAGATCCCCCTCCACAGACCATGATTTTCATGAGGCCTAACTGACCAAATTCGAGTCAATCCAAATATTGCCAAGCACTCTGGTCATTTGGGATTTCAATTATCCCACCATCAACTGGGAAACCTCCTCTAGCCCTCACTCACTAGTGAAAGACTTCCTGGACTTTGTTATCTCAAATGCCCTGGAACAAATTTTTCAAACCCCAACGAGAGGAACAAACATACTAGATCTGGTCCTCACTAACATGACAAACAGATGCGCCACCATGACTATTGTACCCTTATTAGTTAAATCTGCCCACAAATCAGTCACCTTCGAACTGGCACTAACACCAAAACTCGCAAAGCGCAAAGTCAGACTAAAATCTTCACTAAAGCAAGCTATACTGTCCTAGGGGAAGGTATAAATGCATACCATGCCCCACCCCCTACTGGAAGTGGTAATGACACCAAAGCTTACACTAAAGCCCTGTACAGTCACTTGTATAAGTGTATAGACTCAGCTGTTACAGGGAGAATCAAAGCCAGATCCCCAATTAAAAAAAAAAAAGCTGCCCTGGTGGGCATCCAGCATCAACAAGCATTACAACAAATGCAAAAAGTTGCTGTCTAAGAAAACTAAGGCACCTCGTTAGCCTCAACAGGCAAATAAGACAACTTGTCAAATTCTCCAAGGGTAACTTTGAGAAAAACTTAGCAATCAATGTCAAAGATAATCATAAGGCCTCTTACATCTTTGTATGTAGCCTAAAAGGGAGAACCCTAGCAAGTGCTGAACTAGTGACAATTGGTATCAGACACACACTCTGATCCTGCAGAGAGAGAGCACACATGCTTGTGGATAGATTTGGCAAAAATTTCACTCCCTTATCCCCTATGAACATATCACAAACCTTACCCCAACCCCCCCCCCCCCCTCACCTTCATATCTGAAGAGCAGGTCATTACAGCCTTGTCTAAGGCAAAAATTCCAGCCTCTGTGGGACCAGATGGCATCCCAGGCTGTCTTCTATACAAACTATAACATGAACTAGCATCACTATTTAGTACACTGTTCAATCACAATGTAACCACAGGCTTTGTTCCTGCAGAATAGTGAACAGCAACAGTTATTCTCCTCTACAAGGGTGGCCTAGCAATAGACCAGGGGCATTAAAGACTCATCCGCGGTGGTGGTGCTGCGGTAGCATTGTCACTTCACAGTAAGACGCTGTCTGGTTTGATTCTCAGCTAGAGCGTCTTCTGTGTGGAGACATGCGTGAATGGGCGTACCTTCGTTGAAGGTTGTGCATCAGGGCTGGCAGCACAACACATAAAAATCAACTGCCAATCATTAGTGGACCGGAGTTCTGCTGTGGCGAACCCTAACCAGGAAAAGTCGAAAGACCCATACATATAATGTCTGACCAACCTGTTCTGTAAAGCCATGGAACATATCATCATGGGCCTCGTAAGTAAATATATAGGTGACCTCCCAACCCTGAATAAAACCCAATTTGGCTTCAATAAGGGCAAATTCTGCCTGTTAAATAACGTGGTGGTTTTTTCAAAAATGTGACCAGGGCCACTGAAGAGGACAAATCTGTGCACACAGCATACTTCAACTTTGCAAAGTTCTTTGACACTATCCCACACTCGGGCATTACCGATAAACTTAGCAAACTGAATATAAACCCCTTTGTTTTAAGATGGGTTTCCAACTGTTTCACAAACCAGTCACACACTATCAAAGTGGGTGACTCCACATAAACCAGCAGGGCTGTCACCAGAGAGGTGTCACAAGGGTCAGTGTCGGGCCCCCTACTGTTTGGTATATACTTCTCAGAAGTTCAAGCCAAGACTAGGGGCCCTGGCTGAACAAGTTTGTGGATGACTGCAAACTGGGTGCAATTATTGAATCCCCAAATGATGTCAGTACACTTCAGGAGGGTCTTATCCAGACCAACGACTGGTGTCTTAGTTATGGTCTCAAACTGAATGCAAAGAAATGCATCATCATTTCTTTTGGTAAAAACAATGTTCCTTCACAGTATCAGATTAACAGCAATACCATAGGTACCTATGAAGTGGTAAGAGATCTGGGATCACAAGTAGACTGCAACCTTAACTTTTTTATCTGTTCTTTTATCATATTCTTTACTTCTATTCTCTCTCTCTCTCTATATATATATATATATATATATATATATATATATATATATATATATATATATATATATATATATATATATATATATATATATATATATTATATATATTATATACATACACACGCACACACACACACACACACACACACACACACACACACACACACACACACACACACTTAAACACATCCATGTTTGTTTTATCCACTTCTTTTATATCTTTGATATGGACCGTTAGACTACCCTTATTTTTCCTTCCAGCCTTGTTGACTTGGGTCTCCCTAGGCATTATAGCAACTGCCTCATATACACTGATAAACTCTTTACTAATAACTCAGTCTAGTACAGAGTGAAAGAGATGTACCTGCACCAAGAATCTTGAATCCCTGCTCTCTCATACTCAAAACAGTACACTGAAGAGGATGTCAACTCAACCACCACTACTCATCCACATAGTACCACTACTCATACACATAGTATGCATCTTGCACATAAATCAACATATGTGGCGTTTCACTCAAAAAACTTACCAAAACACCAAAGAACTCCAAAACAAAAGACTGTTGCAACTAACGCAGTGCCCACAGCACCCAAGACATGTAGCAACAGCAGTGTTTCACCTACCAAGACTTTAAGGTTTAACACTCAAAAAACAAGTATGGTGCAGTAACATAGCTGTTCTTAAAAATATTTAAACTAGTGAGTACTTTTGTTGTCATTTAGTAATCTATCCTAGTATCACTACACCATGTATCTAGTATAGTAAGGAAGGCTTTCTATATAACAAACTTGATTAGCAAGGGCATCACCTCTAGAGCAAAGGAGGTTATGACCCTTCTATACTCATCACTAATCAGACCAATAATTGAGCATAATGCCCCATTTGGGCATGTACCATACAAAACACCTGCAGCAATTGGAGAGATCTCAGAGATTTCTAACTAAAAAGATCAAGGGACTCCAACATGTACCTTACACAGACCGAATAAAGTCCCTGTCACTATACTCAGTATCATATAAACTTCTTGGGGAGAATTATGCATGCCTTACAGAGCAACCTCTAACCCAAACCTAATGAATTTGCTGCTTATCCATAAATCAAATGGGACTAGAG
This sequence comes from Protopterus annectens, assembly GCF_019279795.1. NCBI lineage: Eukaryota > Metazoa > Chordata > Ceratodontiformes > Protopteridae > Protopterus > Protopterus annectens. The sequence continues at coordinate 493,015,890 of NC_056736.1, read as the reverse complement.
CTACCCATTCCAGGGACCTAAATATGGCCTGTGTCTTGAATAGAACTTGTTGGAGGGAAAGATTTGTAATAGGCGACCATGTCTTGTGAAGCAGAGAACCTCTATGAAACTGTTCAAAAGGAACCTGAAAGAGTGGATGGAACACCATAAATTCTTACCAGCGATAGTGCCTACATCCTTCCTGGATATGGGCAGTCATTACTAAATACAATTTTAGGTACTGACTAGAGTATCTATGGTATTACATTAGGATGAAATGGCTAGGGAAAGACTTGGAATAGGCTGCCATGCCATGTGAAGCAGAGAACGTCTATGACACTGTTCAAAAGAAACCTGAAATAATGGATGGAATACCATAAATACTTGCCAGCGAAAGTGCCTACATCCTTCCTGGATATGGGCAGTTATTACTAAATACAATCTTTGGTATTGACTAGAGTATCTATGGTATTACATTAGGATGAAATGGCTAGGCTTGAAATGACCTGCAGGTTGATAGCCTAGTAGCTTCCTATGATCCTATGATCCTTTACATAGCTTTCCATAATTTTGTTACTTTTTTACATTTCAATAACCCAGAATACGTACTTTCTTCACTTTGACAATGTAAATATGTTCTACCTTTCTTTTTATATGGCACAGTGCTTTTTATTGGCAATATATTTGTTATCAGTCTCCACAAAAATCTTGACATGCTACTTTCTGATTGCACTATTTGCTTCATAGTTTCATAGGTTCATAGGTTGATACTAGGCTATCTGCCCTAGGGCATTTACAAGCCTAGCCAGAGTGTGTTTGGCTTTCGCCACCCTTTTAGATTAGTTGGCTGTGCCTCTGTATAGTAGGTCACAGAAGATAGCCCATTTAAGGTTAGTTTACCATGCCTCTGTCTAGCAGTGACATAGAAGAGATCCCAGGTGTAAATTTACGATCTCCCAACCAAACGTCAAGATTCTTCTTGAAGAGGGTCATTGAGGGGCTCTGTCTGACATGGATTGGGATTTTGTTCCAGAGTGAGGGGAGCCTCTGGGATATGAATCTGCCCCTCCAGCATGTTCTATTTATTTCTGTGATGAGGTTTAAGTCACTGGAGTGAGTAGTTCTCATGGATTTGGATTTCTTGAGGTGGAGCATGCCATTAATTCTGGGTTGGACATGGCCTTATACATCAGGCACAGATCGCCTCTGAGTAGGCAGTAAGCTACTGAGTAGAGCTGGAGTTTCTTTAGCCTAACTGTGTAGGGCATCTGTTTGAGTCCCTTGATCCTCTTGGTGAGGTACTTTTGGGGTCTTTCTAGTTGTAGCAGGTGTCGGGTAAGGTACATCCCAAATGGGGCATTGTATTCAAGTATGGGCCTGATGAGTGATGAGTAGAGGGGCACAATGACCTCTCTTGATCTAGATGTGAACTCCTTTGTGATAAGGTGGGCTATATAGAATGTCTTTCTAACCACTTTGGCAATGTGATTGTCAAAGGAGAGATTGCAATCTACTTGGGTCCCCAAATCCCTAATTACTTCTTCTGTACTTAATGGATTACCACCTATGTGGTAATTTGTGGGCACTTTGTTTTTCCCAAAGAGGATGACTATGCACTTTTTGGCATTTAACTTTAGGGCATGACTCTGGCACCAGTTATCCATCTCTGTGAGACCTTTTTGGAGGATGCTTGTGTCAGCCGGCAAGTCGATTATGGCCCCCAGTTTGCAGTCATCTGCAAACTTTGTCAGCCATAGTCCTCCTGTGTTAGCCTGTACCTCAGAGAAATATATACCGAACAAGAGAGGTCCCAGGACTGAGCCTTGTGGGATGCCACTTGTAACTGGTTTAGAGTCTGACATGGCACCTGCAATTCTGACAATGTGGGTTCTATCCCTAAGCCAGTTTGCAACCCATCTTGTGACATAGGGGTTGATATTTAAGCTGGTGAGCTTATTTATGATGCCCGAGTGGGGTATTGTGTCAAAGGCTTTTGCAAGGTCAAGGTAGGCTGTGTGGACTACCTTCCCTTCATCTATGGCCTTGGTGACTGTTTCAAAGAAGTCGACCAGGTTCAAGAGGCAAGATCTGCCCTTAACAAAGCCGAATTGGGTAGGATCCAGTGTTTGGAGGTTCCCAATGTCTTTGTTTATGAGTTCCATGATGATACGCTCCATAGCTTTGCAGACCAGGCTAGTTAGGCTTATAGGGCGATAGTTTCCGAGGTCCACTTCTTATTTTTATAGCTTTAATTTTTTTTATCTTTTACATTTTTCCATGGTTTTGCTTAGTAATGTTTTACCATTACATTTTTATACCATACTTTTGATCTTTTTCTATACGACCAATTTTTATTTCCCACAAACATATTTTTTTCTCGTTAACATTTTATACACTCCTTTTCTATTTTACTCTTTTTACTATACCCCCAAATGTATCCTACTTATATTTATACAATTGTACATCTGATCTTTCATCTTTTTCATTTATCCACTTTAACACTTTGGCACAAGTTTAATGACGCAACATATACCATTGGGTTAATTAACTCTGAACCTCCTTCCTCTTTATTTACACACAAAACTCCTCTTCTTACTAGATTTAATCTAATATATAAATTTATACAATTTAATTGTATAAATGAACAAGAAATACCTGCAATAAATCCCTTTCAAATACTGTTGGCACCATAAATACACTTGCCAAGTATGCTATTTTCCCATCAATACTGAATTTATCAAATAAGCCTTTTTTTAATTGATAATTTATATATTCTCTAGAAAAGATAGGTTTATTTTATTTCTTCTGTTATTTTTCCCATTGAATTCTAATTATATCTTTATCCTCAAATTTTGTACCTAACACAGACATTTCTTTCATTGTAAAATGTATACCCTCTATCTTTACTACATCACCTAATCCTTTGGTTTTCTATTTATTTAAATCCATCCCTTTCAGCTGTAGACACTCATTTGTGCAAAGTATTGCATCTTTTATCCAGATTATTTTATTATTATAATGTATTCTACATATGTCACAGAACTGGAAGTTTTAACCCTTCAGGTGTTATATACCATACCTCCTTCATGTTGTAATTTATTTCATATACTATCACATTCATAACTAATGTAAAGAGTATAAAACTGATTGGACTTTCTTGTCTTATGCCTCTCTTCATATGTACCTCTTGGTTTAACCAAGCATTTATAAGTATTGTCATTTAATTTTTACTATACACTGACATACATAATTTTCTAACATTCACACTTATATTATTTCATTATTACCCATAAGATTCCATGTCTAATTGTATCAAATGCCTTATGAAGCTTAACTATCATGATTTTCTCTTTTCTATTCTGTTATTTGATGTTATTCTATAAACTGTATTTTATATATAGTCATTTTTACTATATGTATAGCTTTTCTCCTTGGGCCTGCACTGAAAATGGGCATCTGCCCATAAATAAATACATATTCATAATAATTTCCACAATTTCCCTATCATTAATAATTCTTGACAGTCCTTCCCCTTTATACTACATATACTGTTTTCCATAATATTTTCCATTTTAGGTTCAAATCTATTTTGTATTATTTTCATAAAGATCTTATAATCATTATTACTCGGTACTATTGGTCTCCAGTTTTTTTTTTTAACTGTCTTCTATCTTCTCTCTTCCATATGAATTTAATTATTCCAACACATATCATTTTATACATAAAACCTTCTTTTAACCATTAAATCTTTAAACAAATTTTTTGGCCATTTCCATATATTTATATACATTTCATACCCTATTCCATCTGGGCTTGCAGCCGAATCTACTTTTACTTATCCTAACACTTTATCTATCTCATTTAAAGAAATCTCCTTTTCCAGCTCTTTATTCTTGTTTTCTGTTAACTTTTTACTTTCCATGTTTTTTTTCACTAGCTTCTTTTTCTTATGATTTCTTGTATATACTGTACTACGATATTCATAATACACTACCATAATAAGCTACATATTCCTTTAATAATCTGCTTTTATAATGCCATACTTCTTTTTCCACATAAAAATATCTTTACTTCTGTAACAGTTCTTGTATTTTTCTTGATTTCTTTCATATATTTCTTTTCTTTGCCAAAGTACTTTTTATCATTATGTTCTAAATTGTCCAATGGATCGTTATATGTTCTTTCATGTTGTTCTATCTATGTTTCTCACTTCATATACTGCTGCAGTAAAAACATATTTTTAATATTTTTCCTTGGATGTCATCCACCATACAGGCTATTTTTTTTATAAAATCTCATAGTAATATGATCTTTCTATAACTGTATTGCTACTTGTTTTCCTTCTTCATTCCATACTTTGGCATTTATCCTTTTAATTCCTTTGCGTATTTTATATATTCATTGTTTTCCCTTATTTATAGCCATTTTGCAAGATGATCAGAAAATCCTATTTCAACTACCTCCCCTTCTCCCATAACTAAACCTTCTGATACTATAAAATAATGTATTTCAGTTCTATATACCTCTTTTGAAAGTCCATGAATTTTTGTCCCAAAGTTTTAACTTACTACATATTATAACTTCTAACATTTCACCTATATAATTTTGTTTCTTTCTTTTGCTGTCTCTTATATCACAGTTAAAGTTTCCTGCTATTATAATATCCATAATTATCACTACATAGTCTAAATGTGATGGAATACATTTTCCCTTTCTTTACAATTAGTCTAAGCATACAATTATATAATTCTATATATTTGTTCTTTCCATTTTAGATCTATAATGGTTAATCTTCCCATTTTTCCTAAAGTTGCATCTAATATCTTTACTGTGCTTCTACAAAATATGGCTACTCCAGAGCATCTCTCATTTCCCATATTCCAGATTATCTTTCCTCCCCATAGGTCCTCTGTTTGTAATCTTTTTTTCATTTGTTAAAAATCATGTGTCTTATAATATAACTACATCTATATCACATGTATTACACCACTCCAAAGTCTCTATCCTTCTTACTATATTCTTAATACTATCCACATTGTACAGAAAGCAATCTAACATTTGATTTTCTCTCTTCCTTAGATTCATGGTTTCATACATTCGTCGCCAGTTACTAGGGTAGCTTTCTTAATAGGCCATTCTAAGCATAGTCAACTTCCCTCTCAAAGGTGAGAATCAAACATTGTACCTTGTGTCTGTGAGTCAAACACCTTAATCAATATACACCTTAATCATTATATCAACCCCCAATCATTAAGTGTTTAGATTCTTTTTCATCTTTTTGCTTTCTTTTTTTCTTTTGTACTTACCAATTTAAATTGTCCTTTTCTGACTTTTATCATTTAACCAGTAGAATTATTCTTTTATTATCTCCCAATTTATGTCTTCTTCATCACTTATTTCAGAACTTTCTTTTATGTCCTCATCGTACGATTTTTGTCATCTAATTTTTACTACTTCTACAGTTTCTTTTATTTGTTCATTTTATTCACTTTTGTCTTTTTACTAGCTCATATTTTCATTATTGTAATCCATCCATAAATGTACACTTTTGTTATATTTATAACATCTCAATTCACATTTTTTGCATCACGTCTCATTAACCCAGAAATATATAATTTTCTTTTATTACAATCACTTTGTTTTGGTTTGTCCCTAGTATTTTACAATACCCCTATTTCTCTCCACATTTATCATTCTTGGTATATGTATTTTTTTTATTTTTTTTTATTTTTAACACAATACTACAATCCCATCTGCCAGTCCATAAACATCTTGTATCATGAACCTTTATAGTGTCTAGTACTTCTTTACATAAAGTTATCAAATATCCTTTCAAAGTCTCTCTTTATACCTCTGTTTGAAACTATGCATGAATTTTCTTTTTTGTTTTTTTTTCCCTGTTAAATGCTTTTATCACATAATTATTCCATGAGTTACTGTCTTTCTTTTTTCATATTCTCTAAGAAATTTTTTCATTTAAAAGAAAAAAAACAGTGTCAGCTGCAATGTCACAAAATGTCTCTTTGTTAATAAGAAAATGCTTTTACCTCATGTGCTTTTACACCCAAATACCTGTCCATTTCTTTGTCTTTTTTATTTCTTTTCCATGTCACTTCTATTCTTCAGAATTGTCTCTGCATCCTCCGTTTGTATTGTTTAAGTAATGTCCACCCAGGAAATGTTTCCTTCATTTTCTGGTTCACTCTGCATCACAATTTCTTTAAGTAAATCATCCTGCAATCCTCCTACCTGAATCATTATTTGCTGACTCATCTCCATTAAAAAGATTTCCTTGAATCATCTCCTCAGAATTATGCACACATTTTCCAGTTGTGATACTTGCTTTCTCTTCTATTTCTCTCATCACTCCATTATCTCCTTCTCTGTCCATCTTCCTCCTTGTTTCTCTGGGCTGCCTCTGTCCTGGAATGGAAATAGGAACTACTTCTGCAAAAGGGGTCCTACTCACAATGACGAGTAGAGGAAGCTCCCTGATGCCCTGGCCAAAATTGTCATAATAGTGTAAATATGACCTCCGGTCTCCTCTGAAAAGATGCTACTAGTTGAACTGTCCTTGTTAACATAGGAGAAATAAATAAAAAATAAAAATTTACTTCATAAAGCAAGATTTGCAAGGCAGGATAAATAATGGTTGCAGTAACAAAAAAAAAAAAATACTCCAAAGCTTGCAGTGAGTATAAGAAGGATATTCAGACAACAGAATCTTGAAACCTTTTGTCCCACATATGACGTTTGCATCTTTCTGTGATCCTAAAGAAAATGAAATATAGGTGACATGAAAGAGAAGAGTGAGAAAAGACTTAATCCTTCATGGTTCTTGATGTTCTCTGCACAAAGAAAAGAGGAAACCTTTGAGGAGGATAACAGATAGAAACAATAAATGGTGGCTCAGGAAGAAATCAAAAAATGGAGAATGGTAGCATATGAGCAGAGAATTAAATGCCCATGACAACAGGTAAGGCATAGTGCTATGTGGAATAACTTTCAGCAGTGATCCATTGGTTTAAGAGATGGTGGATCAAACATATATCTTTTAACGATTATGGCATCTAATAAAATATGTTGGTAAATGACCAAACTAAAGTAGCATCTAATAAAATAGGTAGAAACAATCACAAAATCTTATATCAAGACAAGATCAATAAAGACAGCTAAGAAAAAGTGGAGTTTTCTGAGATTGCTGCAAAGCTCTTAAATCACACTCATCAGTAAGTACATGTACACTTGGGTTTGCAACTAATACCCCCCTCCCCAGCACACACACTCACACACACACACACACACACACACACACACACACACACACACACACACACACACACACACACACACACACACATACACACTCACACACACACACACACACACACACACACACACACACACACACACACACACACACACACACACACACACACACACACACACACATACACACACACACACCTGTTGGGATATCATGCTTTATGTACTAAAAAAAAAATTTATATAAAGGTGACAAGAACAACGACATAACAGTGGAACCCAATCTATCCATAAAAGCTGCACCTCCACTAACCATACACAATACCAGTGCCATCCCTGTTGTCAGTTTGTAACAATGCAGGAACCACTCTTTCTGATTTTGCCAACTGTACCTATAAGAATACCACCCTCAAGATGCAACGTGCAACGCATGTAAAACTACATGCCAGACATTTTAGGCTTGCTTTATTTATGCAAATGAAATACTGTGTCTTCATACTAACCACTCATGGAGTATTGAAACAAAAGTATATATATGCAATACTTCTCTTTGTTCTATTTTACTTATTACTAGTTGCATGCATTGTGTGCACAAAAAAAAAATGAATCTGCTTAATTAAATTTTTTATTTTGATATACCAGTGATAGCTGTCAGTACCAGGGATTTCCTTTAAAATTGGAAAATATCCATGTATTAATGTCTGGAAATTTAATAACTAACCATTCTTTATTTATGCACTTGCACTTAAAAATCATAAATCAGCAAAAACACATTATTAAACTACCCCATTTGCTTCTCTTATCAATATTTATACACTAAGGGTCAAATGTCCAAAGCTTGTATGATGGTAATCATAAAGTTGAATATAATCCCACATCAAACTGCATGTAATATTAAAGGAGTTAAGCTTTGGGAAAACATTGTGCTTCTAGCAGACAAGTGATGTTGAGTGCACAAAGCAAAAGATCATTGTCAAATGTTTCCTTCAAGTGCAATGACAAATTATTCCAAAATGGATGATGGCAAGTAAAAGCAGACAAAGCAACTGTTAACTTTAACATTTCAAAACACATCATTGTACTACCAGCTGAAGGGAAACAAAGTTAAGGGCTATGAGGTGTAATCTAATAATAAACCTCACAAA
>NC_056736.1:492622500-492680000 GCF_019279795.1 Protopterus annectens | reverse complement strand
GCAGTGAATAGTAACCATGACAGCGTGACAGTTGAGGGACATGTATCAGAAAAAAGCGCTTGCTGTATGTACTTATCTTGCTGTCATTTGCAGCCTAGGGGGTGGACAGTGGAAGTGTTGTGCACAGTATATTATTGAAGCCTTCCTACAGATACTATAAACATTTCATTACCTGGCACACCTGTGGAGGAAATTTCTGTTAACAGTACCTGACAATTTCTACACATATTCACATATTCCTTGTGTGACAATATGCATTCAGCTTATTACCACTGCCGGGATTCGAACAGTGTCTATTTGTGCTAAAAAGGTACACCACAGTTGTGTTTCATCACAATGAGCTCTTGAGGAATTGCTAATTTTTGCTTGACATTTTACTCCCTACTACTCTCTGGTTTGCACAATCTGACCTTGTAGTTCTGACATTCATGTATAGCAGATAGTTCATGTACTGTGTAGTCATACTTTGACATATTACAATCTGGAAAGCAGTGGTTAACACAAAGCACTGCTGCATGGGATAAAAGCTTAGATTTTACAGCTTACTATTCAGGGTTCAGATCTTGGTGCATGGCACATTTCATATAGCTGTTCACCTGTTTTACAGCTCCACAATCCTTGTAAGATGAGACTCACTTCATTCTTGCTGTCAGAGCCATGTTTTCTGTGTAGAACCTGTACACATTTATATTCGTACCACAACATAACAAACTAACCACAACAGTCTGGGTTTTTTTCTTTTATTGAAAGTTATGGAGACCTTTATTGTTAAATATCCTGCACATCACAATTAATTTGCTAACAGTCATTTATTAATTACACACAGTACACACTTTCCCTACTGGTAGATGACATTCTACTCCTTTCTAGTTATTTGCCCTGAATACTGCAAGCCAGAATTGTACTCACCAGCCTCCCAGCGCAGCCTTAACAGCCTGTTTGTATGTTTGTCCACATTCACGGCCCTCTCTTCTGCAGCTGTACTAAGGATAAAGTAACATTTATGCATACCTATCAATCACATACTCGGCTACACTTTGGGGAACAATAAGTGATACTGATACTTACACACTTCTGCGACACTCCTTGCCCATGCATCTTGGGTCCACTGGTCCAAGAGCTCCCTCTTCCTGTGTGTGTACCACGGGGATCACGTCAGTCGCCCTGCTAGACAGGGGTCCAGGGAAGTAAATATTGTAGGAAGAAAAATCCAGGGAATTGTTTTGGCTAGGCTTGTATAGGCCCTAGGGCTGATAGCCTAGTACTAACTTATGAACCTATGAACCTATGCTTGAGGTCAGCATAATGGTGCTGGACCTGCTCACCAGTTCAAGGGATGCCAGTAGCACTGGTGAAATCATGTGTGAGACAGTCCCAGGCCTCCACTTTGTATTGTGAGCCCTGGTACTGGTCATGCAGCAGTCTCCCTTCATGGTCTTTCACAAGGAGTCCAACCATGATCCCGGACTCCTGAATGCCCCAACACTGTGCCCAAAAATGTGTACCCTCACCAACTCCTGCCATAGTGCCTCCAGTGATCAGCTACAACTGGTTATGAATGTATTCCCGCCTGCAAGGTTTAAATAGGGCTGAATTCCCACACTTTGCTGGGATTGGAAGATTTTGAATATGCTGAGCTAAACTAACTAATGCGCAAACCCACTCAGCTAAGATCAGCTTTGCTTAAAAGGGTAGATACTAAGCACTGCTTACCAGTGAGCAAATCCTATTAGCTGGGCTAACTATTTGCTTAGCATTTACATTTAAACAATGATTACACTAGCTAAGCATAGCTGAGTACAACTTAGCATTGTTCAGCTTTCATTTCATGGACTATCAGGATCGTGGGGGTAATTCCTCATTAATAACATATTATGATATGTATGTTTACCTTCCATAACATCCCCCATGTGCTTTAATTACATTATATTCTTGTGTGACTATACTGTATGGGACACTTGTGTTTATATGGGGTTTCACCACTTTATTATACTGACACTTCACATTTTGACCTGCTACACTACTCTACTTGACAAATATATATTATTTACTACCTAATGATACAAAAAAAAAAAAATGTTAGGACTGCTTTCACATATAAAAGTGAACGGGCTTCATTGGGGCTCAAACCGTGAATAAGTGCATGTAAAATGGAAGCTGTAACCTTAACCACTACGCTATCTCACTTTGAGTATTTAAGCTGTATATTTCTATTTAGCTCCTTGGTATATGTAAGCAAGGCTGAGCACAGCTGCGCAACACGCACACCCGCTCAGCTACCCTTAAACTTTATTGGGGATGGAAAAAAATTGTGTTTTATTTTTATTTACTTTAGGGGTATGCACATTCTTTCGGCCTCTTAGGGCAGGACATCTGGACAACTACATCATACACTGGGGGACTTTGGCCACAACTGGGGTCGTTTTTTTATAGTTCCTCTCTGAAATATGCTTACATATTTGGTATGCCAGTGTGTACACTGGCAAACCAATCTGGACGTTCTCTGTGCTGGCCTATTGTTTGGGGGGTGTGCCTGTTTGTTTTCTTTACATTACATCCACAGACACTGTTATTCTTTCATAACAGTGTCTGCAGACACTTTTTTGGTTTCAAAGTGCCGTACAGCACTTTTGGAGTGCAGGGGGCATGTTTACTGTACGAGCACTGCTCGAACACGCCCCCTGCACTTGCTCCTGTTTCATGTCCATGTAGGATACACAGCAGTATGTCTTCATAAATATGCAAGGCATGCAGCTGTCCTACATGGACACCAAACCACTCCGAACAAGAATAATACTATTCTTGCACAGAGTTTACTGAATCCCGGGGACTCTCTTTTCTTTTAACATCATCACAACAAGCGATCACAGCCAATGTCTCCTGTTGTGTTCTCTACCATAATATGTAATATTTTCTTAGTTGAGATAGTATCAGAAGTTAAAGCCACAGTACCATATGTATAGATACCTGTTTTATAAAATATATTGCATACAACAGCATATTGTCACATCAAAAAAGTAAAACAGCACAGTATATTTTTAGCTATTTAACCCACAGTCAAACACACATATGTACGTGAGATTATAAGAAATATATATCTATATATCTGTCTTTCTTTATCTATATGTGTATATATATATATATATATATATATATATGTGTGTGTGTGTGTGTGTGTGTGTGTGTGTATATATATATATATATATATATATATATATATATATATATATATATATATATACATATTTTCATCTCTAGTTCTCTCTCCATTTGCAATCACTTAACCAAAGCCCTAACAGATGCCAACAGACATAGTTTATCTGAATAATGGTTACAGAAAGTATATTTTGTAAGAAAATGTGAAGAAATAACAAAGAAATGGTTAGGGTTAACATACATACAAAATCATCTTACTCATTATCTGTTAACCTTAATCCACTGACCCTACCTTTACACATTACCTTATGTGAAATTCTTTCCTTAACAAGACACACAGGCACACACACACATAGGCACACACACACGCACACACGCGCGCACACACGCGCGCGCACACACACATAGGCACAGACACACGCACACACGCGCGCACACACACACACAGATACACTTATATCCCACATTTTTACACTAAACTTTTGAACTTCTTGCTTTTGCTATCACTACCAATCAACAAGATGTATCTCTGATTATCTTCCACCCCTGAAAATATTGCCAACACAATATTGTCAAAACTGTTTTTTAAACAACTAAGATCTGTTTATGTTTAGCTAGTGCAGTTTTGAAGTACTTTATCTATCATTCTCATGAAAATATTCAGTCTTGCCTTCTACATTGATGAATGCCTTATTCAGCTATTGTGATGGATCTGCCTTGTACCAGAGACTTTGTCTGTTGAAATTTTCAATGGCACAACTCTATTACTTGATTACTTTACTGGTTAATGAATTTTGATGTGTATATTTACCAACTTACATTTTGCCCCTTACTGTGATTTACTGATGTGAGTCCTTTCTTTTTCTTTGCCAAGAAAAGTTATCCTATTTGTTGTCTGTTGCTTTCCAGTATGACATACTAATCATAACACAAATTTTTTGTGCTTGCAGTGACTTGTCAGTTTCATGCATGAGTGGATTACGGAGTCATTTCCAGACACGCTAAACAATCAGTAAGCAATTAGAAACAAGGCTTTGACAAGACATATTCATTTTCCATTGAGATGGTCACTGAGCTATGCTGAAGCACTAAGGAATAGATTATTTGGTTTATGTTACCTGTTAAAGAGACTTTACTCTATGCTTACACTAAGCGACAGGTTGGTCTTAAGTATAAGAATTTTGGTTTAGACTCTCTTTTGACATTAAATGTGGTAGGAAAAGCTGAGACAATATATATCATTTGAGGGAGCGAGTTAGTTAGTGGTTAAGTTTATAACCAAGTTTATTAATAACTACCTGGCTGAGCTTGCAGGTGGTCAAATTTGATCAATGTTCTACCCAGTAAACAAAATAAATAAAGAAAGGAAGAAGGTGTTGCCAATGAGAACAAAACTGCTTTCTGACTAAGAGACTTGAAACATAAGCTTCTGACTTGATTTTATTGGGCCTGCATAGTATACTGTTAGGTTCAGAACATTAATACATTCAAGGTGCTGTGCCCAGATCTACAGTTCAGCATCTTAACAGCTATACTATACTGCCCCTTAAATAAAGACATTGGTAAAGCTGATGTTCATTGCTAGGAAAATTTTATCATACAGAAATTTCAGGAGAGATAATGCAGAAATAAAGCATGAATTTCCATTTAATACTAAATATAGTACTGTGTATCCCTATCATCTCCTTACAACAGAAAGATTAATTAAGTAGAAAAAAAATTAGGAAAAAAGTCTAGAAAGTTTTATGCCTTAATAGAATAAAACCAGGCTATTAGGAGAGTACATTTCAAATAACGCATAAAGAACCAAAGAATAATACAGAAGAGAATTACTAAGACATAATGTAGGCAAATCGGTTTCCAGAATGCATACACTATAATCATATTAAATATAGGGTAAAAGTAAAAGCAAATGAAAAAATCTGCCTGGTAATTTCCACAAAATAATAAGATAAATGGCACCATATATCAACCATGGGAAGTAATTAGTAGTACAAATTCAGGAGAGTTACTGACTATGAAAACATCCATAAGTAAATGTGAAACATGGAGAACCTAAAATGAATTACAAGAATGCTGATAGTAAGTAGCAGAGACATTTAAAAAAAATCAGTATATCTCCAGGGCAAGAAAGGATTGCATGGCATGTTTAAGATACAATATTTCTTTAAACTCAAAAGTCAGAATCACCTCACCTTTTGTGGTGCATAAATCTTAAGTTGTTGGCACAATCTATCCATTTAGTCTTTACCTGAATGCAGAAATCACATTTCATAAATAACACTAGAATGCTTTATACAAGTTTATTAATATTTGGGTGAAAAAGGTATCCAGATTTAACACTGTAGTGGTCTTAGCTGCAAGCTGGAAAAAAGCATTTTATTATATATATATATATATATATATATATATATATATATATATATATATATATATATATATATATATATATATATATATATATATATATATATATATATATATATATATATATATATATATATATATATATATATATATATATATATATATTTATATATATATATAGAGAGAGAGATAAAGATATATTGGGGGAATAAGAATGACAACATGAGACATCTAAGAATATTTTGGAGCACATTAGCAAATTGTCAAAAACACTGTTTTCAGCTAATAATAAGACACAACACTAGAAGATTTTTTTGAACAGTTTGACCTTTTCAATGAGAGAAACTTCAGTAAAAGAAGACCCCAGGCACACAAATTCTTAAGCATTGATAGTGTTTATATAAAAGCAGTTTCTAAGGTCCTAATGCTGATGACAATTGTTTAAATATTTTCTTCATTTCTGACATATTCCATTTGATTAAATCAAGTTAAGTGACAAAACTCAGTCAAATACAGAAGGATATGCAAACAAACATAAACATATTTTGATATTATTTAGGTTCATTGGTGAATGCTAGGCTAACTGCCCTGAAGGACCATTTTAAGCCTGGATAATAATTCAAGGTAAAAATTAAACCCTGTACTTTGTGTCTTTGAGGTGAAGGCCTTAATCATTATACCATTCCCATATGGCAGATGATTTTGTTCAAAACAAGAATGTTTTCTGCCTCAGAAATTCAACACCCTTCTGCCAATTAAGGATATAATTTTGTTTCTCTGTTTGCGTATCTTAATTTTCTGACTGTTGTGAAGTGTAGATAAACTGATATTTAAAATTAATATTTATAATAACATCAGGAATCTGGGATGTCAATCAAATGTGAAGCAATGCATAATATCAAAGAAATTGAATTAAAAAATTTTAGCCAACTATATTGGCATAGATGGAGAAAACCCTGACTATGACCTACTGTAGCTGGCCCAAGAGACATTCGCAAACTTTTTTATCAATTGCTGAGTAGGGCTGTGGGTGTGGCTTGCATGAGCTATTTATGGCCTTCCACTAGCATGCCATCACTACAGTGGTCAACTTACATGAGCAACTAAAACTGGCCATCATTTGCATTTCTTATCTCTAATGCTATAATGAAGCCATTTGTCAGCAACCAATCAGGTAAGTAAATAAAAAAAAGGGAAAAGGAGTTTAGTGGGTTTTATATTAAACTCATTCTGGCTATGCTGTCGTTCACTTAATTTTAATGGTCAGTATTGAAGTTTGCATTCCTGTTTAATTGCTACATTTATCTAAAGCAGCTTTCTGGGCTATTAATTTCAGCAGAGTTGTATTCACACTGCAGTTGTTGTTGGGTCTTCAAGCACTTCAATTCCTTGTTAAATATATGTATATATGAGGTCCTCACACTTTCCAAGGGTGAAGCTTTTCTCCTTTGTGGTTCCAATCACCAGTGCTCAAGGGTAGTTTGAATAACTGTTTAAAGCGTAGATATTTGGGGTAGCAGACTTCCTTTACTTTATAATGGTATACCATTCAGGTTATTTAATTTGGTCAATGTCTCAAGGTAGTAGTACCAATAACAAGTGTATCTGACTGCACCTAATTAATGGTAGTGTTATTCCAGATTCCTGGTGATTTATTTCTTTTGAGAACTATTAGTGGTCCACTAGTGAGGGGTTCCAATCAATACTAGTTAACAAGCACACATGATAGCTATAATATTCAATATAAACTTTTAATAAGTCTTTCAGGAATTAATTTATTTTACTATGAATGCTTAAGAATATAATTTAGATGTACAGCACTGAGTGCGTGATAGACCCACTTTCATTATTGAGCTGTGTGGAACATGTACTTTAGAATTTAAATAGGAATGTCCCTTACGATGAGGTACACTTGAGAGGTATGACAGCATAATTATACATAGTAAAGACAAGAGGCAAGATACGGGGTTTATCTACTATTATACAAGTAACGAAGTATTATATATATATATATATATATATATATATATATATATATATATATTATATTATATCAGTAAGCATTCCTGAATTATACTATAGGGCATCAGTCTTGATATCATATAATAGCTTGTGTTTACCAGACTTATACATACATATTATCAAGGGAAAAAAAGAAAAAAGAAAGAAGGGGTTGCACTGTGTATTTATAAATAAATAAGTTGTGTTTCTATGTGGTGAGAATTTTCTAGTCACAACTTGATTATGCCTCAGTTTTAATTATGAAGGTGTATCAACTCAAAGGGCGGAATGTTGTTGTGAAAAGTATGAACACTATTTAATTTTTTTTTTCACTGTCTCCTAGGCTCTTTGACACATGGGCTTTGTATTCCCGGTGGGCAAGAATAACATCATAGGAAAAAGAACTTTTCACTGAGTTGGAATCCACTCTGAACCAAACTAAACCTTTGGCAAGAAGGAAAAGAGTGTTTATTAGTGTTAAGAGTGATCATCCTTCAAATGAGGCTCCCCCTAAGGATGATAAGTTATTAAATGAGGCCCCCCCCTAAGGATGGCAAATTACTGAACAAGGAAAGGGGTGGAAGAGCTCCGAATATCCAAACTACTCACAGGACACCAACCATCAGACCTATGTCCCAAAGAGGAAGGTAAAGAGAATGTTGACCTAATCAGAGGAATGATAATTTAGTGACTCAGTAAGTGGATGAGAACATGGAAGAACTTTTTCAAGGTACTAGCCTAGCCTGGAGGCTCTGCTAATAATTTGTCACTCACAAACCCAGCAGAGTTACTTAGCCATGAGATACGTAATTCACTGGAGGCAGGAAGTCTTACAATGCAAGGGGTGACAGGCCAACAGTTTGAACTAAAGTTGCCATAGTTTCTAGCCCCCATGGGCACAGGACTTACTGGAAATATTCCTAGCACCAGAGATACAATCAGTCTGGGGTCCCACATCACAGTCCACATTCCCTCTACCATTAAATACAAGATAATTTGGGGCAACTACATGTAAGTGTATGATCTGGTAGATGCTGATGGCATCCAGTGTCTCTTGGAGGCAGACAATGTCAGGTCCATAGACCCGGAAGCTAGCTACCTTGGCAGCCTTGGGTAAGAAGGCATCTTCAAAGATAGTTACCAAGATTTAGGGAGACTCTATGACTGCATTTAGAATTGTAATGTGCATGGCTCATTAATGGAAAGGGGTCCCAGCAAGTGTTACCTCTTTTAGCATAGCTTTTAACCATTCATGAGGCACAGCACATATTGGGAGGACCTGCATGGGCTTGGTATGACCAACACTTTTGTAAATTAAGGACAATTTGCCATGGGAGAAATACCACTAAGAAACCTGGCTCAGCATTATGTCAGAAAAACCTGTGTCATGAAATGTATTGCTAACTGCAGACACTCAATATAAGAACAAATTCTGTTGGACATTCAGCAGTGGCAGATGCACATGGCCGTCTTGCTAGTCAAACATGTTTTTTCTCATTGTGACAAGAATAATTCAGCCGTAAGATGATGGGTTAAGAATGGACAATGACCATTTACTCATAATCTGAGATTTTTAGAGCTAGCACCAAGTCAGAAGCAGGAAGCGAACATCAGATCTGGAGGTGCATTTTGTGGGCAAAGGGGCAGCAGTCCCATTCGTGGACAACCACACACATTGATTCCCAATCTCCTGTTTGGATCCTGATCCTGGAAAGGGAAACTATAGAACATATATACAAGTAGGTAGCATTGTTTCTATTATAGGGCTTTACTGCAAGATTTGCTATTGGTTCATCTGCCTCCATTGATTCTAAGGTTGTTAGAAGCTTACACTCTATACAAGGGAGGAAGACAGAAATTATGAAACTCATCTTAACAGAACTAGCCAAAGGCAGATTTGTAGCCCTTTGAATACACTGCTTGGGAATCATTTTGAATACTCCATATTGGTTAAGTGCCCACAAAGAAAGAAGGCAAATTTCACCTTATTCATCCTGTCTCCTTTCATGTGAGATCATCAATCTATAATTACATTAATAAAGATGAAACTCAGGTGCAAGCTATTAAAATGTTTTTTTTTTTTTGGTCACAGGCAGTATGTCAGATATCCAATCAGCATTCAGGCATATTCCCATTCACAAAAAGGACCTGGTTTGTTTTGGGGTATTGCTTTCAAGGAAAATCCTAGTTCAATAAGGCCATGACAATGGTCTGCTCTGCTGTTCGTGCCACTTCAGAGACTGAGGGTATCAATCGAAGATTTTCCGAAACCTAAAATGGTTAGGTTTAGAGAAGTTATGCAGCACCATGGGCCTTTCAACTTTGCATGTCAAGCAATCACTCCTGGAAGGACCTTCAATAAGATAATTTCAATCTTCTTGAAGGGATAGAAAGCCAGATATTACTAGGTATGAGTTACATCAAGGATCTTTACTTATTTAAGATTTAAGGTTTAATCCAAACAACACTCCAGATTCAGAAATGCCAATAAAATCTTTTAACCTTACAAAGCTTTTGTGATTTCTCCCTTCATCAATGTTAAAAACATTAGTGTAAAAAAAAAAAAGGGCAGTGTCCTATGTGGCTGCAGCTGTGTCAGCTCATTCTAGAGATATGCATATTTTGTCTTTTGCACAGAAAATCTCGAACAAATCAGTTTCTACACTTTCAATTGAAGGTACAAACACTTATAGTAGATCGAAGGTACTAGAAATTAAACAGTCAGCATCTACATGTTACCGGTTGGATGCCTGGAAGTCTGCAAAGTATCTGGGGCCTACTACTTGCACAGAGCTACAACAGCTGGGTATTTTAACTCTTCACACTCTAAAGTGTCTGAAACTGTAGAACAGGCTCCTCAAATGTGCTGGACAAGTAAAAAGAGAAAGAGATGTCAGAGAACATGGAAAAGAGGTTGCAGACAAGGTATTGATGTAAAGTTAAAAGCAAACCCCTAAAAGCCTGTACTACCAACTATACTGCTAGCTAATGTGAGATCACTGGATAGCAAGATGGACTACTTGAGATTGGAACTCTTAAACAAAAACAAGGTAAGAAAGACTTGTTTATTTTTGATCACTGAGATCTGGCTACATGACAAGATAAATGATAGTGCAGTCAGTTTAGAGAATTTTAAACTATTTCATGCAGACAGAAAGCATACACTGTGTGGAAAGGCCAGAGGAGGGGGAGTCTGCATCTATGTTAACAATAGATGGTGCAGCAACTGTGAAATCATACTATCACACTGCTGTGAGAACTTAGAGTACCTGTCCATTAAATGTAGACCATTTTACTTGCCCAGGGAGCTGAATGGGGTCAGTGTAACAGTGTTGTATATGCCACCTAGCGCTAATACCACTGAGACTCTAAATAAAGTATGCAATTACATGGGTGAGCTGCAGAGCAAATATCCTAACAAACTTACAGTCTCACTACTTTCCAAACTTGAAACCACCTACAACAAAGTAGCTAGATTTGCAGCCAATGTGCCCTCAAGATCACATCACTGTCATGCTCTTCAGACACTCAGCTGGCTAGAGTTTCCTAATCAACACATATTTATCCAACTTCTCATTATCCATACTATTTTGAATAAGCCCTCCTTCTGCCCTAGCATTTCCTCACTTGTCTTCCTCTATAAGCCGGTTCAATCCCTCAGAAGTTCTGACCAACGTCTCTTACAAATTCACAAACCTAAAAAATCTATTGGTTCGGAATCTCTACAGCTACTTCCCTGCTCTTGCATGGAACAAGCTCCCCATGAACCTTAGAAACATTTCCTACATCCATGAATTCAAGAAAACTCTCAAAAGGTGCCTTAATAGCACATGGATTTGCCTCTGTAATCACCCCACATGAACCCACCCTTTTTTCACTATCCTGTCTCTTCCTGCCTTCCCTACTACTATAACTCATTTAACTGCTCTGTATTGTACAGTTACCCTCTGAAGATAACCCACTGTGTTATGTAAATCCATTCAAATGTTTTATTGTATATTTCTTTACTATGCTTTTTTTCAATGTCATAATGCCTCTTACTATATTGTAATGTGGAGCTTTTTTTACATTTGCTTAACTGTTTTATTGTAAAATGTTCACTATATTTATCTTCAATTTTGTAATTTTTTTGTTTACTTGTACTGTGAATCTTTTCTCCCTGGGCCTCCACTAAAAAAGGGCTTTTGCTCAGATGGACTATCCGAGTTAACAAATGTCAAATAAATAAACAAATAAATAAATAAATAAATTGTACATGTGGCAGCTGGTGACTTTAATAAAGCAGATCTGAAAGAAGTACTCACACACTACCGTCAGTACGTGGATGTTCCTACAAGGGGTGATAATATTCTGGACAAGGTGTGCATAAACGTAAAGAAAGCTTATAAGGCAGTGCAACTTCCACAAATAGGAAACTCTGACCATTATACCACCTTGCTATCGCCAGCTTACAAACCTGCACTGGTTAGAGAGAAACCCACAAATGAACCAATCAGGATATGGCCTGAGGGGGCAATGGAGGCCCTCCAAGATTGCTTTGAAAGAACCAACTGGGATATGTTCAAGGAGGCGGCCACAGTGAATCAGCATCTGAACATTGATGAATACACTGAAGTAGTGATGGCATCCATGTCAAACTGTGTTGTCAGGGTAACAAATACCAAGAGTATCAATATTAAAGCTAACCAGAAGCTCATATAACTTAGGGGTGAGCCATGGCTTCTGGTTAGCTATAATAGTGATACACTTGGTGGAGAAAAATGCAGCTTGCAGGGCTAAGGTCAAAGCAGCCCTATATGTAGCAAGAGATAATCTATGGAGGGGTATAAAGGAGGGTAACGAGGTAATTTGAGGAGGGGTATAAAGGAGGGTAATGAGGTAATATGAGGAAGGGTATAAAGGAGGCTAAGAGGGAGTATGACAGAAAGGTGCAGAGCCACTGTGAAGACATATACGATGCAAGGAGACCATTGCAAGGCATACAGGAGATCACCAACTACAAAATCAGGTCAGCACAGTGTGAGGACACCATCGGATTCCTGGACAGTTTGAACATCTTCTTTTGTAGATTTGAGAAAAGAAACAACAGGATGGCACTAAAACTACACACAGATGACACGCATGCAGTACTTAGCCTCAGCACAGAGGAGGTAAGAAGACAACTAAGGAGAGTGAACCTAAGGACGGCTGCTGGCCCAGACAATATACTAGGTGAGGTGCTAAAAAGCTGTGCTGATCAACTATGCACAGTGCTCAAGGAAACATTTACTACCTCTCTTGCCATGGCAAAGGTACACTCATGCTACAAGGAAACTAACATTATCCCACTACCTAAGAAAACCACCCACTCCAGCCCAAATGACTACAGGCCAGTCGCTCTGACATCCACTATTATGAAATGTGTTCAGTGGCTGATCAAAAAGCATCGTTCATCATGCCTACATCCTAATTTTGACCCTCTGCAGTTTGCATACAGAGCTAAGCCATCCAAGGCTGATGCCATATCAGTAGTACTACACATCTCTCCTGGGCATTTATAGGGCAAAGGCAGCTATGTGAGGATGCTGTTCATAGACTTCACCTCTGCATTTACTACTGTGGTACCAATGCAGCTCATAGAAAAACTGGTACATTTAGGAATCAGTAAACATCTCTGTAACTGGCTCCTGGACCTCCTGGCTGAGAGACAACAGAGAGTGTGTTCAGGTAAGAACACATCAAAGTATATCACAATTAACACCAGAATTCCACAGGGATGTCATCTCAACCCCTGTTATTCACCATCCTGACCCACGACTGCTATGCTCAGCACAAGTCCAACCATATCATCAGGTTTGATGATGATACCACAGTCATGGGGTTCAAAGGAGGATGAAAGGGCATACCGAGAGGAGGTTGCATCTCTGCTCAGTTGATGTGAGGGGAACAACCTTGACCTGAATGTAATCAAGACCAAGGAGATTATTATCGACTTTAGGAAAATAAGAACAAACCACCCAGCACTCAGGATCAATGGTGAGAGTGTAGAGAGTGTTAAGAGGATGAAATTCCTGAGTGTACACATATCAGAGGATCTCTTGTGGTTGGAAAACACTAGCCAACTGGTCAAGAAAGCACACCAATGCCTCCACTTTTTAAGAAAGCAAAAAAAGCTAAGCTTCCTCCTCATATTCTCTCCACCTTCTATAGAGGTCCAATAGAGCATCTTCACCTGCAACTTCACAGTGTGGTTTGGAAGCTACACAGTTACAGAAAGGAGGGTGCTGCAAAGAGTGGTAAGGGTTGCATAGGATGTAACCTGTTCCAGTTTTCCATTGATACAACATCTCTATCCTACAAGAAGAATCTGAAAGGCCAGCAAAATAATACAGCACAGCACGCATCCTGCACATGGACTGTTTAAGCATCTGGCATCAAGCAAGAGATATCGCAGCATCCACTGCAGGACTGCAAGATTCAGTAACAGTTTCTACCCTACAGTGATTAGACTTCTGAACTCGGGCACTAGTCCCAGAGGTCTGGACACTTAATAAGTCCATTTTTATTTATTTGTGCAATATATACTTACATGCTGTATGTAAAGGAAAACACAAAGATCAATGCACGTGAGGTTCAAGTAAGGCACCCTTTATTACTTGCAGCAAGGAGACAAAGCATGTAGGTACAAGGTTTGTCTGATTTTCCATAGTTCAGCATGCCATTCTTATACAGTTCTCTGCATGTACACAAGAAAATATTGTTAGATTTACTGCTGACATAGTCAGAAAAGAAGATATTGGTAGATTTACTGCTGACATGGTCAGAAAACTGCTGTCTTGCAAAAACATGTTTGAGAAAAACAACCTGGCCTTGGGCTAATTTCAGCCCTCCTTTGTTTCTCACACTTCTTCAGCTGTCCAGTTCTTGATATGATACATTTGCCTAGGGTCAAGATACAACCCTGGCCTCAATACACATTCTGCTGACTATGGTAGACTTTCAAGGGTCAATTGTTCTCTTATCAAGGTTTCCTGAAGCTGCACATTTTTCACACAGAACAAGCAGAATAAACATATTAATTTCTTTTTAACCCTAAAGGCATCTAAGCTTGCACATTTCAGTTATACATTTTCTTAACATTTCCCCCCTTTTAATACTTTATTCTACCTTCAAAACAAGCATGAACAGTTTTTCTTCTCATAACCATTTCCTGCATAGGATTTGCAGTTAGAGAGTCATTCAGTTTAAGCCTGTGAAAGCATTTTTTCAATTTTGAGTAATTCCTCGAATTCAGCATCCTGGTATAAAGTTTCTGAAACTGAAATGTCTATGATATTCTTAACTAGTCCTTTCATACAGGGGATGCAGCAGCATCCACACACCATCAGTAAGGCTATCCCTACACAGATGGCAATCAGAATGTTCATCAGGATGCTGCCCCAACCCCCGAACCATTTCTGGAAAAAGTCCGTCAATGGATTTGGTCCTGGTTTGGTCATGGCCGACACCTGCTGAATTACTTCAAGATGGTTGTCTATCTCGTGTTTGTTGTCAGGAAAGTACAAACAGCACTCCTCCTGGATTTAAGCGCACTTACCTCCTTTCGCCGCTAGGGTAAAGTCAAGAGCCATGCGATTTTGAAGTACCACTGTTCTCATGGCAGTTAGTTCATCGGTTACCAATTCTAGGGCAGAAAAGGTTGCATTACTCATTATTTCAGGAAGTTTAGATAGTTTTCTCAGCTCCCAGATCGATTTTGTTGCTCCATATGCTGGTAATATGCCTACCCACGATATGACATCATCACCCAGATCCATGTGCGATAGTCCTTTGTTATTTCCAGGGCCTAAGACATGATGGTATTTCCAAGGTGCATTGATTTGTCCCACTGGATTAACAGGCTTCTTAATTTCTCGGACATTCCAAATTTTCCCTTGAGGTAAGACTGCCGTGTGTCGTATGGCTGGAACCAGGTACCCCAAAAAACAGCTACTGGACCAGTTTTCAGGTAGCCATTTATATGCTTTTCTTCTGCATATAAAGTAACAATCTTCTACTTTAGTGGTAGCTTTACTATAAACATACACTTGTCCTGTGTGAGACATTTTTCTGTCAATTATGGACAGTTGTTTTGTAGAGAACAGAATCACGTTTTACTTCCTCAATTGTTTTATGCATCAATTCAAAAAATGAATCATAGTTTGTATTGCAATAAGATCCGGTGTTATCAGGTTTAGTGTAGCATCTATAAGGAACTGTTACATTGCAATGGTTCCATCCTACCCTGACTGTATCATTCTTATGAAAACACACAGTTCCCTTTTGACGAATAGACAAGTGTAATGCTACTTTATCTTCTGATGTGACATTCGATGTGTCATGAATTAGGTTTTCCCAGGTCTTATTAGCCCCTAGGGGAACTGAAGTTAGCAACAATCCCCCATATGCTGTTGGTAGAGCTGTACAGATCCAACAATTCAACACATTGAAGGTTTCAGCATACACGTATTTGATTGCCTGGTAAGTATTGAAGTTCACGTGCCACTCACGCTTACTAAATTCTACTTGCATAACAGAGAAGAGAAATGGCCATAACAAAAAGATTATTGTTACCATGATGATCAGTAGGATGGTCATGCAATATTTCTGTGGAAATGATTGTTCCGTATCATCTCTGTCTTCTCCGGTTCTTTCAAAAAGATATTTTCTCGATTCAGTCATTTTTACTTGGACACGTGATCTTACTCTCTGCCCTACAGGACCTTAGCACTGATGATTGCTTCACTGGGTTTGAGATGGATCAGTTCCTATTGATCTAACCCCCCTTTGTAGCCAGACTTTTGTGCTTAGGGTCCCGATGGAGAGGTAAGGTCTTTGTCCAATTCGAAGTTTCTCATCAACTTGCAGTGCGCCAGGTGTATCCATGAAGCCCATTTTGATATCTTGACTGCAGTAGGTGTTGAAAGAAGCACCTGGTAGGGACCTTCCCACTTTGGCGATGCCCAGTTCTTTCGCTTCATGATTTTAATCTACACCCAGTCTCCTGGCGTCACTGTCACTTCCGATGTTTCGGCTTGCTTCTGACCTGAAACAGAATTAAACTGCAACAGATATTTAGAACTCAACAACTTTTTCATATATTCAGCTAGTGTAAAATCAGCTTCCTGGTCTGATGACATGAGAGGTTTTCACTGGGGTGTGTAATAAGCCCTTCCATACAACTTTTCAAAAGGAGTCAGTCCTTTTCCTGTAAGGACAGTTCTCATGCTCAACAATGCCAAAGGTAAACAGTACAGCCAGGTTTTTCCTGTTTCAGCTATCAATTTCCTTAGTTTGCTTTTTAGTATGCCATTATGCCTTTCAACCAGCCTTGCAGACTGCAGATGATATGCACAATGATTTTTAAGAGAAATACCAAAAATCTTACTCAGATGCTGTATGGTTTGATTTCCAAAGTGCGTACCGTTGTCACTATAGATTCTTTCCGGAATACTGAACCTAGGAATAATGTCCATAACAAGTACCTTTGCTACTGTAGCTGCATTCGGATTTTTAGTTGGAAAAGCTTCCACCCACCTGGAGAACATATCTATAATGACAAGGCAGTACTTCTTGTTTTCACATTTGTTTAGTTCTATAAAATCCATACAGATAGTGTGAAACGGATATGGTGGTGTGGGAAAACTCCCTTGCTTAGGCTTTATCGCCCCCTGTGCATGGTGTTTGTTACAGATCTGACACATTAAACAAAATTTTTTAGAATAGTTTGTAAATCCGTACGTTGTGAACACCTGGTTCACCAGCTTTACCATCCCCCCTGTTGAGACATGGCACTGCCCATGGCTCAACAATGCCCCATAGCAGAACAAGTTAGAGGATAGTATTGGTTTTCCCTCCTTAGAGATGTACAGCCCCTTCTCGAAGATTGCTCCTCATTTTATCCATCGCTGTTTTTCTGCTTGCGTAGTGAGTGTCTGCATTGTTTTTAACACATCTAAATTCAAGGTTTCAGAGGGTTGTAATTCGTTATCTAGAAGGAATACCTCTGTAGCTGCCTGTTTTGCAGCTGTATCAGCTCTCACATTACCTTTTGAAATTATGTCTTGTTCTTTAGTATGAGCTGTACATTTGCAAATAGCTACCCTTCGAGGCAATTGAATGGATTCTAAAAGATCTAAAATAAGCTGTGCATGATTTCTAGGTTTGCCAGTAGATGTTATCATTCCTCGATTTTTCCACTGTTGTGTAAACACATGTACAGTGGAAAAAGCGTACTGGCTATCAGTGAAGATGTTTACACACTTATCCTTTGCTAACGTACATGCTCGTGTCAGAGCAATCAATTCTGCTGCCTGTGCAGATAAATGATGCGGTAAAGATTTTGCTTCTATAACTTCAGCATCAGAGACTACTGCATATCCTGCTAGGTTCTGTCCTGCAGGGCCCCTTTTGCAGGAGCCATCCACATAGTATGTCACCTCGGCATTATCCAAGGCGACGTCCATGAGGTCTTTCCTAGGTAATGTCTTCTGCTCGATTATTTGCAGGCAGCAATGTGGTGTGCCGTCTGCAGGAGTTGGGAGCAGGGTAGAAAGGTTTAAGGTCGTACATCATTCAATTGTCATATGAGGTTGGCTCAACAATATGGTCATGCAGGAGAGATGCCTAGCAGGAGAGAGATATGCTACTTTTTCTTTTAATAAAATAATCATGACTGCATGAGGTACCCTTAGAGTGAGTGGGTGAAACAAGACTACTGAAGCCGAAGCCTGCACTGCCATTGCTGACGCGACTACTGCCTGCACACAGTGTGGCAAAGATCGTGCCACTGGGTCTAATTGTGATGAATAGTAAGCAATGGGATGTTGCTTATCCCCATGTTATTGTGTTAGTACTGATGTCATATAACCTTGTTTGCAATCTGCAGTCTGGAAAAAACGCTTATGGTAATTAGTCAAACCCAGAACTATAGAGTAGGCTATTAACTGTTTCAGCTTACAGAAAGCAGATTCTGCCTCCGTTGTCCACTGTAACAAGTCCTGCGCTGCCATAGGTGTCTTGTAAATAAGGTCAGTTAAAGGTGCAGATTCCAAGGCATAGTTTGGATTCAGCTTCGACAAAAATTTGTCATTCCTAAGAAGGACATCATTTCCTTCTTGGTGGTAGGCTTCGGTGCCTGCAAAATTGCAACCTTTCTGTCCTCATCTAAAGTTCTACCTCCTTTGGATATTACATATCCCAAGTACTTTACCTGTTTTTTCCAAAGTTGCAGTTTGTTCTTATTCACTTTGTGCTCCTCAGAAGCTAGAAATTGTAGAAGCGCTACTGTATCTTCCCTGCAATCCTGCAGGGTGGGGACTGCTAATAGAATCTCATCGACATAAAGTAAGACCTGACAACCCTTTGGTGGGTTAAATCCTGTCGGGTTACTTGACATTTCTTATGAAAATATAGTAGGGCTCTCACAATATCACTGTGGTAATCGCGTATATGTGTATCTTTTTCCCTGAAACATGAATGCAAACCAATATTGGCTGTCTGGGTGTATTGGTATTGAAAAGAATGCATTACTAATGTCTACCACAGAGAAATATTTTTGTTGAGATTTTAAGTCGTTCAACAAGTTGTGTGGATCCGGCACTATAGGTGCCCTTGGTATTACTGCGTCATTTACAGCTTGCAAATCCTGAACCATACGCCATTCTCCATTGGCTTTTTTGACTGGAAATAAAGGTGTATTACACGGAGAATCAGGGGATTCTACTAGCACCCCTCCCTTAAGTAATGCTGCTATGATAGGTTTTATTCCTGCCTCTGCATCCTTTCTTAAGGGATACTGTCTTTTTTTGTGGTCTAAACGCTAATTTTGGTGTAATACTGACTGGACCTGCAGTACGGATAAGTCCTACATCTGATTTTCCTGCTGACCAGAGGGTCTCTGGTATATCTCGTAAGGCATTCTCTTCTTCCGTCAATAGGAGTACCCATCAGCTGTCTTTGCGAGACTGCAGATGTACAGCTGGGTTAGCTTGAGTCACCCAGTTCAATTTCTGCACTTGTATTCCCTGTCCTGACAGTTCTGTTTGTTTTTCCCATCTTGTAACCCTCTCCCTTAAGTCTGCCCACCGTTATTCTTGGTCAAGCTTACATGTGGTAGTCGATTGGATTTATAAAGTGTCAAAAACTCCTGGGGCAGTGAACAGCTGGCTAAACTATTCCCTTCTGCATCCCAGTATAAGTTTCTCAGTACCAATCTGTTTGTACGATGCTAAAATAATTATTTTTCATACTCATTGTCGGGCCCTGGTGTGTTACAAAAATACAGGGTGCAATGCAGCAGGTGCTGTTTATCAATGTCCAGGGAGGGAAACTTACTGACAGCTACGTTCATCAGTTCTTTGGCACAGTCCCTGGACCAGTCGTAACCAGGACCTGACTGTACCAATAAAACATTTCACTCCTCGATTGAACAATAAAGGTGTCAGTTTGTCGCTGCGCTTCCATGCCCTACATAGTTGGAACCACCGCTATGCCAAACAATTGCATAAGATCCCTGCCCAAAAGATTTACTGGGCATTTTGCAGAAACTACAATCTTACTTATTTGTGTTAATCCTGAAACAGGATCTGTTATGGTGATATTGCAGGAGAGGGGCTCCCAGTATAGCTGCCCATTCGCTGCTTTGACTAATATGTAATCAGATGACTCTGAATTGTCTGGTAATTTGGAGGGGTGTATCAGGGTCCATGATGCCCCTGAATCACACAAAAATTTAACCTCACTGCCTTCCACTAAAAGTGTAACTTCCGGTTTTGTATCTGCTAAATAGAGCTCCAGGCTCAATAAATCTAAATCTAGTACTTCATCTTCTTCTGCACCGTCATTGATTTTCTGTACTTCCTCTACTACCCTTTTCACATCCTCATTTGTCCTTTCTCTACTGGTCTCTTCTTGTGATTCCTGACTATCATATAGTCAGTCCTCACCTTCTTTATCTTCCATTGTTGCTTTCTTATTTTTCCTGCAATCCCTTGCCAAATGTCCCTTTTTACCACACTTAAAACATTCTCGCCTTTTCTTGCATCCTTCAAAGTCTTCTGATTGCTGATCAGACTGCTTACCTCCCTGTGTATTGTTACTGCCCTTTTTTCCAGGGTGCACTACATAAACTTCTGCTCCGTCTTCTACAGAAAATACCTGAGCCTTCTTCTTCTTTTTGCTATTAAAATGCCTTTCAGCATGTCTAGCATATTCGAGTAGTGAATGTAATCTACTAGTTCGATGGTCAACCATGTGTTTTGTAATGAAACTGCTTATAGGTGTACTACTACCTTTTAAAAATGCATTATTCAACTGCTGTTCATATGGGGAATCTTGTTTTTGATCTTCAGGAACCTGCATTCCACAGTGGTTGTTAAAACATTCTAACAGTCTAGCAAAATATTGGTCAACTGATTCACCCTCCTGCTGGAGACATTGATTAATGCAAGTCCAGTCTGCCCTAGGTTTCCATTTCTCAGAGATGCGGTCTGTAAGTCCCTTCACTCTAGTGTCTAATTCTGCGCTGCTGTGTGGAAGAGGTTTTTGTGCAGCATCACGAGGATTCCAGTTGCCACAAATCATGTATCAATCTGGTCCTACAATCTGTCGAACTACTTTTTCTATCTCATCCCCATTTAAGTTATAACTTAGCCTCATTCCTTGTAAATCTTCCGAAAATTTTCTGTAATTAAGTTTCGGATGGGGAATCCATTCTGTAGCTTTCCGGATATCTTCCAGAGTCCAGGGTCGATACACTAAGATAGTTGGAGTCTGATCTTCATGTCCTGCCTGAGGGTTCGGAACTTCTATAAGTGGGCATATTTCTTCTTCTACAGGTTGTGTATCCTTAACTACCTGTCATAATTCAGAGCCTTCTTCTTGATCATGTCCCTTCGTTCGGGACCTAGTTTCGATGGGATCGCTAACTTTAGCTAGTTTCAACTTTATAAAGTCTCTTTCTCTAGTGAGCATAGGATATAACGGGGGTAGGTCAATCTGTCCACTTGCTCCGTACTCTGGCAGAGAAGGGGGAGGCGGAGGTGCCGATGCCACTACCAAGTAATTGTCTTCCTTATCTAAAAACATTGTCTTTGAGTTTTTGTTCTTTTGGTCTCTGCAGTTTGCTTCCTCCAGCCACCTGTGTGCCTGGGGAATTCCTAACTGTCGTTGTTTTTTAACTTGACCCTTAGAATCAGTTTTGAGTTGTTTGATAAGTTTGATAAGTGAGGATTTTTCTAATTTTCCATCAAATTCATTCTTAATAACCCATTTTGAAAAGTATTTAATATTGTCTGTGTGCTGTGAATGCATATATTTTGCATCTTCCATTAACGGTGGATTTCCAGGTGTCTTTGTACAATTATTACCCATTTTCCCTATTTTGTTTGCTATGTAGACTGTTCAGAAAAATATTACCTGATGCCTTTAGATTTTTACGTGTACCACAGATTTTGTTAAAGTCTCTTCAGAATGACTGTCTAAAGCCTACTCATCTGTTTCACCTGATCTATGACAAGATTGTACCTGTTCTATCCCTGACTGTAAGAAAACACAATCTGACAGAAACAATACACACCCAGTCCCTGATCTTGAAACAGAAAAAGTAGATTCACCTTACCTGAGCCCACATGATTGATTGCTGATTCGTGGAAAACCCGTCCTTCAGTCGCAGATCAGAAAGTGGCTGGCCTCTTTTGACGACAATTCAGTCGGAGGACTTTTCACATAAGAAGAACCGATTTGGTTTCTTCCCCGTACGGTTTCAGCCACCTGGCCGTCTGATCCAAGGCGAAGTGAGGGCTTCCAGTCCGAAGGACCAATCTGTAAAGGAAAACACAAAGATCAATTCATGTGAGGTTCAAGTAAGGCACTCTTTATTACTTACAGCAAGGAGACAAAGCATGTAGGTACAAGGTTTGTCTGATTTTCCATAGTTCAGCATGCCATTCTTATACAGTTCTCTGCATGTACACAAGAAAATATTGTTAGATTTACTGCTGACATAGTCAGAAAAGAAGATATTGTTAGATTTACTGCTGACATGGTCAGAAAACTGCTGTCTTGCAAAAACATGTTTGAGAAAAACAACCTGGCCTTGGGCTAATTTCAGCCCTCCTTTGTTTCTCACACTTCTTCAGCTGTCCAGTTCTTGATATGATACATTTGCCTAGGGTCACGATACAACCCTGGCCTCAATACACATTCTGCTGACTATGGTAGACTTTCAAGCGCCAATTGTTCTCTTATCAAGGTTTCCTGCAGCTGCACATATTTCACACAGAACAAGCAGAATAAACGTATTAATTTCTTTTTAACCCTAAAGGCATCTAAGCTTGCACGATGAAGTTATACATTTTCTTAACACTGTACATTCCAAGTAAGTGCAATATTTATTTATTATACCCATAGTCAGTATTATTTAACTCACTCAAGTGCAAAATTAGATAAATAACTTAGGCATTTCAATCTGTAGTGTGTTTTGTATTACTTTATCTAGGGTAGTTAATTTAACTCAGGGGAGGGTATTCTCTTTGTATGTGAGCGTTGGTAAATGTCTCTGCTGTTTCTTGCGTGCATTGGGAGTTGTATTGTATTTGTTAATTGTTTATTCCTTTACTTGTATGTGTTGTTTCACTTTCCTTTGTAATCTCAAGAATTGAGCTGATGTACAAAATTCCATTTAGGCTACACATGTGTAGTTCTAAATAATAATAATGTTTACTTTGACTTTTTACACTTACCCACTTCTTACATCAGAGATGTGTAGAACAGGAAGCACAATCCTGATCCATTTAGTGGCAGTAGGCTGGTTATCAAGATTATTTAGCCTGCCAGGCATTACTAACCACTGGCTAGTTGCCATGATTCTGAAAGGCTGGGGCAATATCAATGGTTTAGTATAGAACCACAGAAACCCATAGGTAAAACAGTTAGTCACCATCTTGTTAGGTATGTTGTCATCTTCAGAGGGCTTTCACACATTTATGCTTAGATCAGCCCTTTTTGGTTATATGCATGCACTTTCAGAGTTAGTGAATACATTCAGTTAAAGTAACTGACAGTTACTCTCTTGGGGTGATGTAATTGTGTCTAAGGATCACATGATCATATGCTTGAGGAAAGGTCAAACAGATCAGGCCAGTTGGTGTCAATAGATTTAGTCAAGACAGATTATTATTATTTGTACTCTGCATTCCACTGGGTGTGAGCTTTGCGATGGTTAAATCTAGACATTTCACATTCCCAAGCAGCATATAGATTTCCCTTAGGTGATTTAATTACACTGAGAGAGTTAACTTCAGTGCTCAGCAAAGCTTTAGTAAGACAACACATTTCTCCCTCAGGTTTTTCCTACTCCTACAGGACTTAGTGCAAGAAGGCCATTCAATACAAGTATTAAAAAAGACTGGTAGATGACCAGCAAACTTTTTTCTATCTTACATTAGGAAATAAATTGTTCCCTTTTTATCTTTCAAGTAGCAAGCTTCTTGTGATCATAGGCCATTGATATATTTGCAGAGCAGCTCCAGTTCATAAAAAAGAACCATCTCTTTACTTGGATTCAGCATCTTGGTCAGTCTCTTGGTTGGGTTTCCCCTAAACATTACTGATTTTAGTTTCTGGACATTTGTGAACAACTCCTGACACAATCATTAGGCCCTACACATTGCTTATTCAATTATATGGCATTGGCAATGATCTAGTAGACATACTCAAGAAGAAACTGTTGGCCAGAATGTTAGCTGATCTGGTGGGATTGAGGATGAAGCACCCAGAATTGTGGATATATGTTACCTCCATAGTACCAAGGCTTTTTTGGCAAGGTGCTACAAAGCTACAACAACTGAATTGTTAAGGAGATTTATTTCTTCATCATATTATAGAGTAACTATAACCAAAATATTCTGTGTTATAGAACATCTTTTTTTAGCCCTTTGCTTTCATGTGGTTCCATGGTTCATATTTGACACTTTATAACCTGTTTAGAAGGCCTTTGAGGAGGGACAGCATGCAGGGGCATGCTGGTGGACAGCTGTAGTGTGGCCTTACCCCCTGTATACTTCTTTATGTTATCATCAGCCTCCTGTTAGAGTTTATGGGGCCTAAAGGTGTAATGCTAGTCTGTCAAGTACAGGCACATGAATGCAAGTCTGTGGTCCATGCTATGTTATCTGGCTTTTGGATATGGCAGAAAGCTACAGGTCCCATGCTGGGCTAGTAACACCAAGCAACCATGCTGGCACGGGGCACATCACTTGAATACAATTGCCATGCTAGCATGAGTGGGGTTATGCTGAGCATCAGCATATAAAGTAATTTTTTGAGGATTAAATATATTATGGAATATTAGCAAATATATAAAAAATTGATGTTACTGTATCTGTTTGTTATTATATGTAATCATAATAAATTGGTGACTCTGGCAGTCATAGTGTATTGATTTGCTCAGGTTGGCAAGACAAGTTTAATTAACACTCAGGCACCTACTCAAACAGGCATGTGGGAGGAGCGAAAGAATGGAGCTTAGGCCTGCTGTCCTCTCTTGAATGTGTGGAGTTTGTGTCTCGACACACAATCTGCAGTTGAATCTCCAGTGGAGTCTGGCATAATGGGGAAGCGCTCACTGCATTCTGGGGAGCTGTACCACCTAACCCCGTCATATGTGGAGGTGTGGACATGCATATCAAAGGCCCATTGAATGATAACCTATTAGATATCAATACAGATAAATGGGGGAGGTATGTTGATCCTCCTTATGGAAGATGGTTATCACCTCTTGTATGTTCTACTCTCTCAGCCATAGGAGGAATGAACCACAGAGATCTTGCTAACAAGTAATGAATTGGACAATAGAGTGGTAAGGAAGGAAAGAGAAATACATAAAGAGAAAAACAAGAGCAAAAAGAAAAACATTAAAAATAATGTTTCAGAGTTTCTGTTTCAATTTCTAGGCCTTAGCCAGTGGTGGCTGGTGACTTCAAATCAAAGGACAGCTGCAGGAGAGGGATAAATGGGCATGGCCAACTAGAAAGGCTTGTGGCCAACTACAAAGGTGCGAAGCTATGTTACAGTGGGAGCAACCCTGACCATGCTTACCAATTAACATAAAATAAGTGCTCAGTCACTATTGCATATGCAGAATAGTCTACCAACATAATAGAAACATTTTTAAACAAACATTCAGTTATACATGAACAGATTTGGAGTAACATACATTAAGAACTACTCATAAACTTGTTAATTATTTTACATTCATCTTAAAGTACATAAAGTATTACAGTTTTGCAAAGCTGGAATTACAACAACAGTAAGGGCCTTTTGTTTCATTCAAACATAGTCCCGATCTCCATTGCCTAGTCCACTCACTGTGTCTGATTTGATCTTGCGAGGTTAAAAATGAAAACAACAGCAACAAAAAAAAACAACACTGTCATTAAGGTAAGTATTCTTTTTTTGTTCACATAAACAATACTCAGAGTTCACAGCTTGTGGTCAATGTTACTTCACTCAATTGCACATTACTCTTGCAAAGCAAGCCAGAACTGCATTCATTCCCTTTGCACATAGGCATTACCTCCATCCCAACTGCCTACCCAGATAATCTGCTTTGAGTCTACAAGGTTTAAAATAATGAAAATAAAAGACCAGCATTATATCACTGTATTTCCTCCACATCACATAGCCAAGAACTTTCACATGATCTTACTTCAGTTCACCCATACTCACTATACTTGTGCAAGAATAGAGTTTGTTTCAACAACAAAACGTTGACAAACCCTCCAAATGTATCTTGACTATCCCTGCAAAAATATATTAGGTTAAAAAAAAATAAATGCCATCCAAAATGGCCCCCAGAGTACACTGCATAACTAGAATCTCTTTGACTCCTGCCAGGATATTAAATTAAAAAAAAAGTCATCAACAGTTCTCAAAACACATAGACCACTAACATCTGATTGACCCTGCCAGTGTATTATATTAAAAACAGAAAATCATCAACAGTTCCCAGAACACATTGCCTCCCTACTATCTGGTTAACCCTGCCAGGATAGTATATTAAACAAAAAAAAAGTCATCAACAACCCCCAAAACTAGAAGTAGAGGAGGAGAGTGAGGGCAGTGGCAAGGATCAAATGGTGGAAGTTGAAAAAGGATAACTGTAAAATGGAGTTCAGGGAATGGTTAAGACAGGCACTGAGTGACAGTTACCAGATAGCTGGGCAGCCACAGCAGAAGTGGTAAGGGAGACAGCTATAAAGATGCTTGGTTTGACATCTACACAGAAGAAAGATGACAAAGAGATCTGGTGGTGGAATGAGGAAGAACAGGAGAGTATACAGAGGAAGAGGTTTGTAAAGAAGAAGTGGGATTGTTAGAGACATGTAGAAAGTAGACATGAGTACAAGGAGATGAGGCATATGGTAAAGAGGGAGGTGGTGAAGACTAAGGATAAGATGTATGGTGAGTTGTATGAAATGTTGGAAACCAAGGAGGGAGAAAATGACCTGTACTGATTGGCTAAACAGAGGGACCAAGCTGGGAAAGATGTCCAGCAGGTTAGGGTGATAAAGGATAACAAGGGAAATATGCTCACAAGTAAGGAGAGTATGTTGAGCAGATGGAAAGAGTACTTTCAGGGGCTGACAAATGAAGAAAAAAAAGAGATGTTTGGATG
Organism: Protopterus annectens; assembly: GCF_019279795.1. Lineage (NCBI taxonomy): Eukaryota > Metazoa > Chordata > Ceratodontiformes > Protopteridae > Protopterus > Protopterus annectens. The sequence goes on along the minus strand of NC_056736.1, from coordinate 492,652,780 downwards.
ATGTGGGGATAGTGAATCAGGAAGTGCAATGGATTAGCAAGGAGGAAGTAAGGACATATATGAAGAGGATGAAGAATAGAAAGCCTGTTGGTCCAAATGAAATACCCATGGAAGCATGAAGATGTTTAGGAGAAATGGCAGTGAGGTTTTTAACCAAATTGTTTTATGAAATCTTGAAAAGTGTGAGGATGCCTGAGGAGAGGGGAAGAAGTGTATTGGTACCAATTTTCAAGAATAAGGGCGATGTGCAGAGCTGTAGTAACTACAGAGGGATAATATGCATGTGCTTTGCTTAAGTCCTACTTCCATTTTTTAACTGAAAGTTTAGGGAAGACATGGTGTTACAACACATTTTCATAAACTTGACACACAGACAAGAATTAATGTTACAAAATCATACATGCTTATACACAGAGTCAGGTAGTTTTATTTATTGATTTATTTTGACACAATCCTTCACATTATGAAGTGCAAATTGTTTTGGAAACATTTTGGAAACATTTTGAAATATTTTGGAAGCTGTTCAGCTCTTTCAAACAAATAACTGAATATTATCTTGACTAATCCAGTAAATGACATACTCTCATTGGTCCTACTTTAGTCATACTTTAGTGCAATATCCAAATCTTCTTCTGTCCTGACACTTGAATGTACAATACTTTATGCAATATTTTTGCTTTACAGGTATTTGTTAATGTAAAAATTCAAGCTTGTGCAATACCCTAAATAGCACATTTTTATGCTTGTAATGTCTGTAAGTGTCGTCCTACTATTACTAAATAGTAACTGTATGTATGTATGTTTCTTGCACTGCGAACAAAGCAACGTAATTTCATTTAGCTGCACTATGTGCAGATCTAAATGACAATAAAGTTTACTTTGACAATTAATAAAAATATGAAGCAGTTGCATATGTTTTAAATAGGTATATTAGCAAAAGCTGATATAATAATCATGGCAGCTATATATAATGTCTGTGACATTTCACATGACATTGTAATATTGTTTGTATTATTTGTATCATAATAATTTTGGCAATATTGAAAATATTAATAAAAAACAGATTTTTGTGCAGAACTGCTTCTGTAAATGTGATTAATATCTCATAAAATAATATATGCTGCATAAAGACAGTGAGTGTTCTTCTTGATAAATTTTGTATAATGACAAGGCAAATGATTTGGGAAACAATAAACATTACCGAGAAACCATACATTTTCATAAACAGATAAGTTCACCAGATTATACTAAACTAATAGCTGAAAGGCAATTTGTAAGCTTAGCTACATCACCCTTGTAGTGTGGAAGGTAGGCTTGTTACCTGTGGACATGAGATCATCCCTGTTAATACTAGGCATGAATTTTCAGTTATCCATCCTGTTATTGATGTTGATTTTCACAGGAGGGGCGGTAGTTTGTTTTTTACATAATGACAATCTACTGCAAATGTAGATAACACACAGGGTGAGAACTCTATTACACTAATGGGTATTGCTAATATTACAATGGTGCTTTTGGGAATTTGTTGGCTTGGCTAGTTTTTAAGGTTAAAGTGTATCCGTGGTGGTGCAGCGGTAGTGTTGTTGCCACACAGCAAGAGGTTCTCCTGTTCGATTCTCGGCTGGAGTGCGGGGAGTGCCTTCTGCGTGGAGTCTGCATGTCCTCCCCGTGGTTGGGTGGGCATTTGAAAGACATGCATAAATGGGCATGCCTTCGTTGAAGGTTGAATGTCGAGGTGGCACCTCGGTGTTCGTGAAAATCTACTGCCAATCATTAGTGGACCGGAGTTCCACTGTGGCGGCCCCTAACCAGGAAAAGTCGAAAGACAACAACAACATTAGATCAAAAAGTGTTGAGTCTTTCATAGTACAAAGGTGTTCTCTCAAGAGCCTGCATGAGATGGATTGAAGGGACAAAAATGTTAATCTGCCTGAGTAGCTTAAGTGACATAGACCTAAGATTTTTTTTTTTGTTAGGACTCTTTCTAACCTCAGGTATGTTATGTGCTTAGACAGCTACATTTCAAATTGAACACTACAATCTACAATGTGTCTGATACATGAGAAGTACATTGATACAAGAACATTGCTGAACCTGTATGAGCTATCATAACAGATAAGATGTATGTGTATGAAGGACAACCTAATGATAACTGAGATGTGATGGTCAAAACAGACCTTGTTGTCTATACAGGCACCCAGGCTTCTCATGACAGGGTCTGTTTTACATACATATGTTCTGTCTTTTTTTTCACCAAGTCCCTATGCCTTGCATGCCAGGCAAAGATCACCTCTCAGAAATCTGTATAATACAGAGTAAAGAGAGAGGGCTTTGAGGTGACCAGCATAGGACATTATATTTACTCCTTGTGTTCTTTTTCTAAGGAACCTTTGTGGGCATTCTAGTTCCTGCATGTGTCTGGTCAGGTACATACCATTGGGGAAAATATACTATATGATGGGCCTGATGAGAGCAGAGTACAGTGTATGATGACCTCTCTGCACTTAGATGCCACACACTTGCTTATAAGGTGAGCAACACAGAAGGATTTTCTTACTACATTGGACTCATGTTTGTCAAAGACTAGGTTGCTACCTAAATATGTTCCCAGATTTCTGACTAGTGAATCAACTTTAAGGGTGTTTTATTGATGACATAGTTACCCATTGTGACAGACTTCCCAAAAGATACTATAATGTATTTCTTGGTATTGAATTTTAAACAATGGCTTTAGCAGCAACCATTTGTCTGTATTAGGCCTGCCTGAGGGATGTTTTTGTCTTGGGGAAATTGAATGACTGCTCCTAGTTTGCAATCATATGCAAATCTGGTAAGCCAGAGGCCTCTCATTTTGTCTTTGACACCCGAAAAGTAGATGCCAAAGAGGAGTGGTCCTAGCACAGAACCCTGTGGGCTTCACTGGTGATCTCCTTCTTTGTGGAGGTGGCCTCACTCATTCTAACCCCATGGTTCATATCAATGTTCCAGCTAGCTATCTAGCATGTTATAAAGGCATTTATACCTAGTTATGTAAGTTTTTAACACTATCCAAGTGGGGTATTGCACCAAATACCTTAGCTAGATCTAGGTGGGCATTATGCACTGTTTCCCCTCATCCATTGTCTTAGTGAACTTTTCAAAGAAGTCTACAAGATTCAGTAAGCATCATCTTCCTTTGACAAAACCAAACTGGGATAGATTCAGTATCTGGAGAACTCATATGTCCTTGCTGTTGATAATTTTTTCCATGGCTCTGCAAATACGACTAGTCAGACCAATGGGTGTGTAGTTCCTGTAATCTGTTGAAGGTCCTCTCTTATAAAAGGGCAGGAACATCACAGTCCTCCATTTATGTGGCACAAAGCCTTTTTTAGGACTAGACTTAAATAATGACTCCAGGGGTCCTGATATGTCATATTTTATACTACTCAGGAGGCATTCTGAGATGTTATCAAGGCCCTTATTAAGTGGCGCCAGTACAGGCTCCCTCATCATAGCTGGATGGGTTATTGTTTGAGGATGTTATTGGGGGAATGGTAGGGGCCATGAGGGGGTAACGTTGGAACTGAATTTGTCCACTAACAGGTTCACTATATCGTCGGGCTCTGTGAATGTGGCACCATTAAGCACCAGTTCAGCATATTGGTGTGCACTGCCCTTGAGGTGTCTGACATAGCTGTAGAAGACTTTATGATTATCTTTCACCTGGGAGGATATCTTAACCTCATAGTTGGCTTTGTTTGAGCTAATTAGCCCTCTTAGTTGTATATTTAATTTGATGAGAAAGTTTTTATCTTTACAGGAATATTGTGTGTACAATGTCCAGGAATATATGGGGTTGCAAGTGTAGATTCATAATGATTCCCTGTTTATAGTGGAGTAATTAAAGTTACCAATAATTATAGTATTGGGTTGAAAGTCGAGTGTCTCCAGGAAGTTTAAATATGTGTTGTGGATTTCCTGAATCATAGAGTGGGACCTAAAGCTTGCAAGGGTATGGCATGGGGCTTAGGTAACATGTATGTGGAGAAGCTCAAGTTCCTCATTCTGTCTGAGCAGCCTTAAAGCATGTTTGTTTTTGATGTAAATGAAGAACCTCTAACTTTGGACCTCACCTCTGCAGAAGCTGATCTAAATGCGTGGAAGCCATTGTAGCCCTGTGCTGCTGGAGTACTTTCCTTGACTTTAAACCATGTCTCTGTAACCACATAAATATCTGTATATTCCATGGTTAGAAGAGCTTGGAAGTAGCAGAATTCCTTGTTTATACTACTGGTATTCAGCAGTAAAACCTTTAGATTTGCTTGGATTGGTTTTGCAATGCTGGAAGATTTGTCAGCTTAGCATTGCATAAATAAAGGCACTATGGGAGAGGATATTGTTTTAGCCAATATTTGAAAGCCTACAGGGGATAGTTGCAGACCATCCCTGGCAAAGCAGCCTTGCTTATTGGCCATTTCTTCCAATGCTGACAAATATTATACTCCCTTGGAGTGACACCATAAACTAAGCCAATTATTAAAGTCAGTTATGTTCTGTTCATATTGTGTCATCATCCTTGGAGAAAGTAGAGTGCTACTCAGTGCTATGCTCATACCAGCCTGGGTCACATAGTACAAAAACTCCAGCATGTGTCTCTTCATATAGTCCGGTCAGGGATGACTTGAGTCAATTACACCCACACAGACTTTGTCATATTGATACATCTGGTCCAAAGAACTGAGTTCATGTATGTTCTGGTAGGTCCTGCCACCAATAAGCAATTGATTGTGACTTCCTTGATAGGCAATTGAATGTGACCTTCTCCTTACTCAGCCTGGTGATTGGGAGATCTGTGTGTTTCATAATGAAGTATTGCATATTAAAAATAATGGATTGTGTGGTGGCTTGCCTTATGACCGTAACAGCTGAGGTTCCATGAAATGTGGCTGTATGTGTTGAGGTGCTTGTTATTTTGGTATTGTGCTTTTTATGCAGCTGAGGAGGTTTGTTGCAGGCTCAATGCCTGTGAGGTCTTTGAGGTTTAGGAAGGTTACATTTAAAAGCTACAAAACAGCTCAAAGTTAATACATAAGTCATACAACTAGCTGGAAACATACATTTTTGAAATGACTACAATGCAGAGAACAGCAGCAAGGTCAGACAAAGGACAAAATGAATGCAACTTTACAATGGTAAAGTGTAAAATATACAAAAACAATTCAAAAATGCATCAGTGGAATAAAATAAAAGTGCAAAATTTCAGTTAAAAGTAGTTAGCTTTGCTAGGATGGTGCAAGATGCAAACCAACACTAGGGGAAACAGTGACATGGAAGTCAAGCATTTGTAAGCTATGTGGAGATTTTAACTAAGTCCCAGCAGCATAGTCTGGTTCAGCAGAAACATTTAAAATGCTTCCTGCTTTTTTGTGTCTTTGTCTGATTCTTGGGCTAAGACGCTGAGATGGCAAGGAGATTACACTAGGTTCCATTGCAGGTTTTTGACAACAGCAAACTGAGATACATTTGTGGCCAATTATTTATTAATGTATTCATTTGCTTGTTCTCAAGAAGATATCTAGGGTGTTCTATCATGCAAGCGGATGTAACTGATGGTTTTGTGTGTGTGTGTGTGTGTGTGTGTGTGTGTGTGTGTGTGTGTGTGTGTGTGTGTGTGTGTGTGTGTGTGTGAGAGTGAGCGTGTGTGTAAATGACACAAACTATAAAAAGCGAAACTCCGTAAAAACAAAAGAAGCTCCGTGAAACAAGCTGAAACACAAAAATACTGAAAGTAGTCCAATAGTTTAATAAAGCACTTTTTGTCACCTTCAATAAAGCAACTTCTTCAGATTACATTTCTACAAAACAAGTTCCATTTAAATAGTATATATGATCACATGATCAAACTCAAAAAAATATATATATTACTACACAACAAATAGTGCATATATAAAACTTTCAACAAACTTTAAAATACTTTATAAAATATTAAACAAATAATCTCCGTACCACTCCAACAACAAATGTCATCTCCCAATACTAAAAACATGTTACAGCAAAAAATTTTTTATAAAAAGATTTTTTTCTGAAAACAGCTAATATGTGTCATTTATGTTAGTTTTCATCTACACAAACTTTTTAATTTAAGCAGACACATTATATTACAAAACTCATTGAGGCCAGGTTCAACAAAGGCATTTAATCTAATTTTCCATGCAAGTTCATGCTCTTCTAAGAGCAAGTTTATAGGGCCACCACGAATATCTTGCTGTATTTGTTCTATGGCCCTAAAAATAAATTTATGTCCTTCATTTAACATACTATGTTTAGCAAGAGCATTATCCATTTTATTGGTGCCTATTGCATAAATGTGTTCGTAAATTCTATCTCAGAGTCTTCGCTCCATTTTTCCTATGTAGAATGCTTTGCAAGATGTACACGTAGCAACATAGACAACCATTTTAGAATTACAATGCAATTTATGTTTTAATTCATATTTTCTTTCATTAATGGCAAATGCTCTGCCTGTAGCTATAAACTTACACATACTGCAACAGCCACAAATGGACATTCCAGCAAATCTATGGGCACCCTCATTGTTTTTTACCTCAAGCATACTTTTTAAATTCGTTCCTCTCCTAAAGACAATCTTTGGAACACTACCTAATTTGTCTGATAGTGTTTTGTCTTGTTTAATAAGTTCCCAATTCTTGTATAAAATAATCCTAATGAGCAAACTGTCCATACTGAATGTAGTGATAAAACTACACTCAAATGTATTAAAGGCATTATTACTCATTACCTTATTACATTCTAAGTCAAGTATATTGTCACTAAATGTCATCCCCCCAGGTACGCTCAAAGTCATCTCCTCAAGTTCACTAACAAGTTCTCTTCTATCTAAAATCGGGGTAATTATCCCATTCATTTTTTTAAAGTAAACTTCATTAAAAGTTGTTTCAGTAAGAGTCAGGGGGTACCCTCTTTGTTGGAACATTTCACTGAGTAAGTTACATTCTTCTAAGAATTCATTTTCAAGTGAAACCATTCTGACCGCCCTTATTAGTTGGCCCTTTATTATTAAATGCTTCTATGACAATGGATGGGAACTAGTAAAGTGCAAGAATGAGTTGCAGTATGTATCTTTTCTAAATATCCTTGAGATATATCTATTATTTACAAAATCTTTGGATAGTCTGACATCCAAGTAGTCAGTACAGGACAGTTGAAAATTAAATGTAAATTTTAGAAAATCAGTCGAGTTATTTAAATACTCAACCAATTTTTTTGCTAAATCTTCATCCTCTCTGTACAGAATGAAAATATCGTTGAGGAAACGTGTGTAATATATAATATTTGTCATGTGGAAAGCATTGTTGAACACAAAATGTTTCTCCCAATATACCATAACAGTGTTGGCGAAACTCGCACTGCAGGGTGAGCCCATGGCTACACCCCGCTTCTGTAAATACAACTCATTTTGAAATGAAAAATAATTGTTGGTGAGAATAATGTCCAACAACACTTCCACAAGATAAATTTCCTGACTAGGTGCTCCCTTACTGTTAAGGAATAAGCTCACCCATTCAATATCCTCTGTGTGTGGAATTGACGTATACAGTTCTTTAACATCAATTGTTAAAAAGTTGTTGGCAACATCAAAGTCCAACCTATTTATATTTTGTAAGAAAGCCCAAGAGTCTTTACAGACTTGTGGTTCAGATGTTAGATACTTCTTCAAGATGCTGTCAACCACTTTAGCACAAGGGTATGTTATAGATCCATGGCCATCTATCAATGGCCTCATGGCTGGATTATTCAAATCCTTATGGATTTTCGGAATTGCGAATAATATAGGGATTTTTGGCCATGACATGATCATAAAATTATGCAGATTTACATCAATTTTAGATTCTATAAACAAATCATTTATATAGCCTTTAATACAGTTGTAGGCTATATTCAATTTGTTAATTGATGCCTTAGTGTATGAATCACTACTTAATAACTCCTGTACTCTTTCTGAATAATCAATTATGTCAAATATGGAAAAGCCTCCCCCCTTGTCTGGCTTAATCACTCTAACTTTCATTGACTTCAGTGTTTGTAATGCCAAAGATTCTTTGCGTGTAGTGTTTACTTCAACCATTCTACTATTTAAAAGATTCCTTTGATCATTAACAAAATATCTTAGATCTAATTCCATTATAGTTTTGAAGATGTTTAACATTGGGTGTAATGGCGGGTTAAAAACACTCGGAACCCTAAATAGGGAACCTTTTCCACCAACATCACCAAACAAAGATGTCAAGTTTAGTTTTCTTACAAACAACTTCAAGTCTTTAATTGTTTGCACAATGTCCAGATGTCGACTAGGGAAAACGTATTTCCCTTGGCTAAAAGTTCAATTAAGACAGGGTCAATTTCAATCGATGAATAATTGAAAATGTGAAAATCACCAGACTTATTCTTTAAAATAGCAACCCCGTGTTGCAGGTCGTGTGTTATCTCCTGCGTTTGTTGTTGATACGCTGTTTGTTTTTTTGAGGGTAATTATAAAATTTTTTAGGAATAGCACCTGGATCGATAAAATTCCGAGAATTTGATTTATTTGAGTTGTTGTCATTTGAAACTATGTCCTGCTGTTTGTTGTTTGATCTTTTGTTATTGTTAGAAAGAAGCCGCTCGCTTTGTCTAACTTGTTCATGTTCGGTGTCAGATATTGAGGACGCTGCTGTTGCAGTAGTGTTACAAGTGTTAGAATCATTCCTTCTATTGTTTAAATTATAGTTATTGGAAGAAGAAAAAGAAGTACCAACTTGAGCCATAGAAGGCTTGGGATACGCTGAGCCCTTGTCATAGTCTGCACGATCCCTATTCATTTTTTTGATTTTATTAAATCTCAGTCTATCCAGTAACTGATCAATGATGGCAAAACATCTTTCATAGTCATACTTGTATCTGACAAAATCAGTATGAGAGATGATGAAGGAATTAATGTCAGACACCTCACTTGTTAGTTGCTCGATTTGGACTGCATAATGTTTTAACATTAAGTCCATTAAGGCAAACCCTTGTTGGTTGAACAAAGAATTGAGTTCTAGATAAAATAAAGAATCCGCTATTAGGCCAGTGGGGTATAAATGATGTCTTAAGCCTTTCGGGGCAATACGTTATTTGATACATTCTTGGAAATAACTTGTTTCTAGCTGAAGTTTCTTCAGCTTAACTAATTTCATGTCCAAAAGTTTTAACTGTTCAGATATTAAGACAAGACTAACCTGTTGTTGTTTGGCATTGTCAGCCAGTTGCTCCACGTTGTTCTTCCAATTAAAACAAAATTTACGTGTGTCCTTTACCCACTCCTGAAGTGGTGGTGCACTAGTAAGCCCCACAACGCCATTCTGTCTTACATCTAAACCACGAACAGAGTTTTCCAAACAAACAGGCGGTCTGTCCAAAGTCCGTAGGTCACTCGATGCTGCAACACCGGTGGAGACACCAGTGTCTATAACCGCTCAGTTCTCCCAGCTCCTATCAAGTGGAGGCATACCAATGTTGTCCAATAATGCATTCTCATTCACCACTTGTTGCTGGCCAGGTGGAAGAAATAAATGACTGTTGTTAGTGGTACTTGGAACAGCTGACTTAGGTTGTTGAGAATCCAACCGCACAGCTAGTTTGTCCACGCGTCGAGATAAAGCGTTAATTAATGCAGTTAAACTTAAAAACTCAGATTGTGTTTGAATAGGTTCATACAGATTAGGACTGCTTGCACTTCTTGAATCACCAGTAGCCATATGACATAAACGAAACAAACTATAAAAAGCGAAACTCCGTCAAAACAAAAGAAGCTCCGTGAAACAAGCTCAAACACAAAAATACTGAAAGTAGTCCAATGGTTTAATGAAGCGCTTTTCATCACCTTCAATAAGGCAACTTCTTCAGATTACATTTCTAAAAAACAAGTTCCATTTAAATAGTATATATGATCACATGATCAAACTCAAAAAAATATATATATTACTACACAACAAATAGTGCATATATAAAACTTTCAACAAACTTTAAAATACTTTATAAAATATTAAACAAATAATCTCCATACCACTCCAACAACAATTGTCATCTCCCAATACTAAAATCATGTTGCAGCAAAAAAAATTTTATAAAGGAAGGAATTTATTGAATTAAGCAGGAGCAAATTTATAGTTAGCCGTGTTCTTTTATGAGTCTTGGTTTCCTTGTTTTGTTGATAGTATAGAAGAAAACCAATGAACGCTGAAGTTGACAAACCGCAAGTTTGTGGAGATGCTGGGGTGCAGGATGACAGTAAATCCAAGTAGCAAAAACTTGTTTGTAAAATGCAAAAGCGTTTATTTGAACAAACAGAATCACGTTAAACACTAAAAGCGTTTTTCGTACCAGCAAGTGCCGGAACTTCATCAGACAACAACTTCCTCTATCACTAGTTCATTTATAGGAATTAGCCGCTGTCAGCAGTTAATTGTTTAAAACGCACATAATCTTTTGTTTTTTTAAAAAGAAACAGATACATAGTAAATGATAATAGATACATAATAAATGATGTTAAAATATATTAAAATGCAATGCAATACAAAAGTCCTACATAAGTGCTTTATAAGGAACCAAGTTACAAGAAATGAATGGGTTGTAATAGCCAAAAATTTCTTTTTCCGGTTGCTTTTCAAAAAAACAACCTTTGTTGTTTATGTGCTTTTACTTTAAAAGTGTATCTTGCGATGCATATACACATTAATATTAAAGAAAATATATTAAATATATTAAAAATATATATATAGTAACATACCTGTTAAAGTAAGATAATGTGAATATTATTAACTATATAAAGATGTCTACATGCCTAAATACCATTTTAACAATTAATAACACAATTTGTATATTTAATAAAAATAAGTATAAATAGAAATGTAACTAACAAAGTGCATATATATAGAATATAAATCAGGCTGTAACTATAAATAAATAACTAATGAAATATGTGTATTAAAGTTTATAAACTCCATTTCATAATTGTTTGTGTTTTCTATTTGATTTTTATTTGTTTTTTTATTTATTTATTTGTTTTTTAATTGTTTATTGTTTAATAAACAATATCTATTCTTATATGTGTGACAGTCACCTAAGTAAACTTTTGATTTTAAGGATACATGCAATCGAGCAGAACTCATTCAGGCCTGGGTCACTACAGGCCATTAAACGTAATTGCCATTTGAGTTCACTTCTCTCAAGTTCAAGTTTTAATAGATTTTCATTAATAAGACCCTGTTCATCGTTTTTTTCCACAATTTGGTTTATAACCATGAATTTGAATGTATGGCCTGAATTTTTTGTACAATGTCTAGCCAGAGCATTGTCATCTTTGTTTTTCGCAATGGCATAATTATGCTCGTATATCCTATCACATAATCGTCTATCTGTTTTGCCCACATAGAATGAAGGGCACTTAGTACATTGGGCTAGATAGACTATTGCCCTAGAATTACAATTGCATGATATGTTAACATGGAAAGTTTCTTTTCTAATGGTAAAATTTTCAGACATATCTATGTATTGGCAGTATTTACAACACCCACATTTCTTGGTACCTATTCTAGTTTTCTTGATTCTGGGTTTAATTTCCAATAACTTTTTTAAGTTATAACCTCTTCTATATGAGATTGTTGGTCCAAAATTAAAAATGTGTGATAAGTTTTTGTCTAAGGATAAGAAGCGCCAATATTTTTTCACTATTCTACCTATGTTTAGGGCTTCTGTACAATAAGTGAATGTAAATGCAATAGTAATTCTTTTTTGCATGCAATATTCCAAGAAGTAACTGAGAAAAGAAACAAGGGAATATACAAACCAGTTTTGAACACTGTAGCAATATTAAGCAATTCATTGGGTTGTGACACTAGAACAAACAATTTTGAGCAACTAGATGGTATGTCTTTAATAACAGTCGAACAAGGCCTGACTGAGCTAGCAGAACACAAACAGGATTTTACTATTGCATTTACATTCACTTATTGTACAGAAGCCCTAAACATAGGTAGAATAGTGAAAAAATATTGGCGCTTCTTATCCTTAGACAAAAACTTATCACACATTTTTAATTTTGGACCAACGATCTCATATAGAAGAGGTTATAACTTAAAAAAGTTATTGGAAATTAAACCCAGAATCAAGAAAACTAGAATAGGTACCAAGAAATGTGGGTGTTGTAAATACTGCCAATACATAGATATGTCTGAAAATGTTACCATTAGAAAAGAAACTTTCCATGTTAACATACCATGCAATTGTAATTCTAGGGCAATAGTCTATCTAGCCCAATGTACTAAGTGCCCTTCATTCTATGTGGGCAAAACAGATAGACGATTACGTGATAGGATATACGAGCATAATTATGCCATTGCGAAAAACAAAGATGACAATGCTCTGGCTAGACATTGTACAAAAAATTCAGGCCATACATTCAAATTCATGGTTATAAACCAAATTGTGGAAAAAAACGATGAACAGGGTCTTATTAATGAAAATCTATTAAAACTTGAACTTGAGAGAAGTGAACTCAAATGGCAATTACGTTTAATGGCCTGTAGTGACCCAGGCCTGAATGAGTTCTGCTCGATTGCATGTATCCTTAAAATCAAAAGTTTACTTAGGTGACTGTCACACATATAAGAATAGATATTGTTTATTAAACAATAAACAATTAAAAAACAAATAAATAAATAAAAAAACAAATAAAAATCAAATAGAAAACACAAACAATTATGAAATGGAGTTTATAAACTTTAATACACACATTTCATTAGTTATTTATTTATAGTTACAGCCTGATTTATATTCTATATATATGCACTTTGTTAGTTACATTTCTATTTATACTTATTTTTATTAAATATACAAATTGTGTTATTAATTGTTAAAATGGTATTTAGGCATGTAGACATCTTTATATAGTTAATAATATTCACATTATCTTACTTTAACAGGTATGTTACTATATATATATTTTTAATATATTTTCTTTAATATTAATGTGTATATGCATCGCAAGATACACTTTTAAAGTAAAAGCACATCAACAACAAAGGTTGGTTTTTTGAAAAGCAACCGGAAAAAGAAATTTTTGGCTATTACAACCCATTAATTTCTTGTAACTTGGTTCCTTATAAAGCACTTATGTAGGACTTTTGTATTGCATTGCATTTTAATATATTTTAACATCATTTATTATGTATCTATTATCATTTACTATGTATCTGTTTCTTTTTAAAAAAACAAAAGATTATGTGCATTTTAAACAATTAACTGCTGACAGCGGCTAATTCCTATAAATGAACTAGTGATAGAGGAAGTTGTTGTCTGATGAAGTTCCGGCACTTGCTGGTACGAAAAACGCTTTTAGTGTTTAACGTGATTCTGTTTGTTCAAATAAACGCTTTTGCATTTTACAAACAAGTTTTTTCTACTTGGATTTACTGTCATCCTGCACCCCAGCATCTCCACAAACTTGCGGTTTGTCAACTTCAGCGTTCATTTGTTGATAGTATGTTTATTATCTGGCTGTGAATCAACTGGACAGCATTCCATCTACATGTCTGATGCTAATATTTTAATTGTAAAAACATTTTTAATTAACCTTGTAGGCATCCAGGTCTGAAACTCACTGTTTTGGACTACAGCAATCTGTCTGGTACTTATTGCAGATCAGTAAAGCTATTAGATGATTCTGTGCTGGGTATGATTCCCTTAGCCTTCATTATCTTCTGTGTAACTCTTATCAAGTTGCTACAATGAGCAGTGTTTCTAGGCTATCCCTGAGAGGGGACACTTGCATCCAGTGGGCCATTAGATAATGCATTGTATATTTATGTTTTAATTTCCTGGGGCCTTCACATATTCATTAATTAGTACTTCACTATTGGTTATTTGACTCTGTCCAAGCATGAGTCCAGTAGTTTAATGGGTTACCAGATGCATTGTGAGTGTCAAGGGTAGAGGTGTTATCTGTTGCTCATGCTAAGATTGTCTTCTGTGAAATTGTTTCATAAATGTCAGTCAGTGCGTTTGCTATAAAATTTGAAGTAACAGTTTAATATTGAATCCAAACCTCTGTGATCACTGTAAAAATGAAAATAGTACACACATTAACAGGTTTGAACAGTGCTTTTAATAATTGGAGTGAGACAGCCAAGTAATAGGCTATTGATATGGCTGTGGAGGGAGAAGCCCAGTCCATTACATCCCCTAGGGCCACATTTGAACATGATTTAGCTCCGGGAATAGACAAAAGTTCTGTAAGAAAACATAACAAATGCGAACAAAGCTTAGTAAGGAATATGTCAAAAGAATAAAGCTAATAATGAAAATTGCCTCAATATTTATGAATAAAGTTCAAGCTTTAAATCAACTTGCTTTTCCTGTTCTGACTTACAGCTTTGATGTGATTGACTGGCCTCAAAGAACATTTAATCAGTTGGACATGAAAATAACAAAATACTTCATGCATATCAAAGGATATATAAAAACACCAAGATAAACAGTGTATACCAAGATTATATATCCCTTGTTCTTTAGGAAGCATGGACTTTCTCAAAACTGACTATATGTATAGGTCTGAAATAATGTGTCTGAAACTGCGGTGGTGGTGCTGCGGTAGCATTGTCACCGCACAGTAAGACGGTGTCCTGTTCAATTCTCAGCTAGAGCGTCTTCTGTGTGGAGACATGCATGAATGGGCATACCTTCGTTGAAGGTTGTGCATCAGGGCTGGCAACTCAGCACGTAAAAATCTACTGCCAATCATTAGTAGACCGGAGTTCCGCTGTGGTGACCCCTAACCGGGAAAAGACGAAAGATACAACAACATCCATATTTCTTGACAATATCAGATCCAATCACAGAAAAAGTTCTAATGCATGAAAAGAAGAAGTCCAATATGACATCTTTTCATAGTCGAGCAAGAGCATTTCAGAAAGATGTGGTCTGGAAATCAAACCAGAATTAAACAAGAATCAGGCAGCAACAGAAACTGGCAATAAATTGCACACACACACACACACACACACACACACACACACACACACACACACACACACATATATATATATATATATATATATATATATATATATATATATATATATATATAGATTCACTTCAGAATCTCAAAATTCCAAAACATCGAATTTCATATGAATGAGACCATATAATCGATATTTCGGAATCAAAATTCCGAAACAAATCAAAAAAAAAAAAAAAACAATTTAAATCTGCACCCCCCCACCCCGCTGCTACTTAAATATTCCAACTCTGAGATTGCACTGCAGTGAGGAAAAGAGAAATATCCCATTCCGCACTGTATGCAGTTCTCCGTTCACGATGTCAGGATTCCAAAAGTTCAATCATATGGTCTCGGCCATATGACATTACATCTTTCAGGATTTTGGCATTGTGAAGTGTTCTCATATCTCCCAAGACACAACTGCCCAAAGAGGGACTGTCCCTCGCAAAGTGGGGCAGGTGCTAACCCTATTTTTCCACAGAGAGGGAATGTAGGATTCTGGGATTGACCTATTTATAAGAACTGAGACAAGGTAGGCAATGTTAACAGTTGCTATTTTAAGGTACCTGCTAGGAAGATCATCAGCAGAAATAAAACCTAGTTTGAGTTTGCTTAAGAGTAGTTTTATGTTTGATGTGGGCACAAGTTTCAAGGTGAAAATGGATATAATGATAAATGGCTGTTGAGCAGGGTTAGGTTTAGGTGATGGGAAATCCATAGTTAGATATACTATACTAGCTATGCAATAAGAGTTGACTTGCATTGCAATTTTGAGTGATGAGTTATTGGAAGAGAAATTAGGGTTGAATTTATGGCCAGTATGCAAGATTTCTTTAATAGCTGTCCAGAAATTTTTAGAGTTGTGTTTACTGTTATTCTGAAAGTTATTATAGTATTGTTTTTGTCTTCATTAATTTGCTTTTTAGTACAAAGCATTTTGAAGTTTTCAAGATATTGTGGTGCTTTATATTTTTGCCATTCATATGTATTATTTTTAAAGACTAAAATGATTGTTCTTAATATGTTTTGTAATACTTTGAAGCTTTTCTGCCTGGGCCTCTGCTTAAAATGGGATCCTAACCAGTAAGACTTTCTCAGTAATCAAACAATCAATAAATAAATAAATAAATAAACACTATCCACCCCATCTCTACAAAAACATAGTAGCATATTAGTCTCTTACCATATATATCCACACACACACACGCACACACACACACACACACACAGACACACACAGATACATATATGTTTATATATGAAAATAAATACAGAGAGAAATATATTTTCAATGTGTGTGTGCATGAGTGTTACCCATTGAATTGTTTTTTATAGGCAGTGATTTAATTACTAGACCTACACCATTAAGGATTGTGCTATGACTTATTTACACTGAAGAAAATAGTCAGTTATTCTCATTTGTTTCTCTGGTGGTGTCTCAAACCAGATGAAACCTGTGAATGTTTCATTAGCTCAGTGCTTATTCCGATATGAAACCTGTGTGTGTGTGTGTGTGTGTGTGTGTGTGTGTGTGTGTTTTCTGATTCCATATTTTCATTAAACTACATAGAATTTCTATTTATTATTGATTGCCTATATTTTTAATTAACTTGAACAGTGTTTAGTTTAAACATGCTACTTATAGGTCATATAACTTATTAAATAAACATCCCATATTAACACTACTCACCTTGAACTGGTCTTAGCTAAGTTTGCTCTGATGTTCTTCGTGTTTCACTGTTGCAGTCATTACATTTGGGTAATCTGCTGGCAGGTTGCCCTCAGTCGGCCTGAATAACAAAGTTTGGGTCCTGTGTCAGTTGCTGTCTCCTCTTCCATGACATCCGGTCATCAGGGATATAAAACATGCAGCCGACACCATTTTAACCAGTCTTTCTTGTCGCGCGGTGCCCGAAGCATAAGCAGTTCACAAGTGCCAGTCGGCCAACTCCTGAAATTTTTGTTTTCGAGTTTCAGAACTGAAGTCTTCAATCTAAAGCTAAGTACCCCATTGGGGAAACTTTTTCTTGCTCCTTACCGATGTCAGTAAAAGTTAATAATTTATTACTTATGGGAAGCAAATACCTCATAAGGACTTTCATTTGTACTGTATTCCTTGCCTAGGCCCTGATCACAACGTGCCTTGCTGTCGGTTTTGTGCTAAATTTAACCAACGCACTATTAAAAGTCGGTATATTTTTGCTTCTGAATATTTTGGTTCAAGATTTAACTACCCTGAAATGTCGTCGGTTAGCAATCCGACTACCAGAGTTCACAAAAAACACAAGGAAAAAGACAGAGACAGATGGTAGAGGTCCAAACCCGATGACGAAGCTTCTCCTAAGCCAGTCACCTGCTTGCTGGTACTCAGTGAGGCTCTTTAGCAGCCCCTGATGCCCACTACATTTGATTTGCAGGCCTCTACCGAGACCCATTCGGAGTCCAGTATGCCACGAAATTCGCAAAGTATTGAACCCATGGATGTCTCTCCCTTGGATGGTTCCGGAGCCCCCTGAGCAGGCACCAGCTTCTGAGGGTGTTTTCAGGCCTCAACATTTTTACATTAATCTGACACCATCAACAAAAACAAGGTCAAAACCCACTTCTATGTCTAAAAAAACGATGCATGAGCCATGTGCTCAAGCCCCTATGCCTAAAAAACAAATTATCGAAATGGCTGAAGATTTAATTACCTTGATCAGGGGCCCCCCCCCCCTCCCCGCTAAGAGGACTAGGCAAAGCACTGATTATGAATCCTCAGATCAGGTTTCCATTTCTTCTGATTCCTCTTCTGATCAGGAATTTTCTATTCCACCCTATGAGGATTCCGATGCAGAGGAATACATCCCATCTGCATCTCCTCCTTAGGATTACTGTTTTGGAGAAACTTTGCATACTTTAAGGGAACATTTTCACTGGGAGAGTCAGGACTTCCCTGAATCAAAAAAGAGGCTTAGGGATTTTCTTCTTCTGCCTCAGCATAGGCCTTTGGCAATACCTCCTGTATTAGACATTGTTGATGATGTGTTCTTGGAATCAAGCATGGCACCTGATTCCCTGCCTCTGGCTCCTAGTAATCCAGACAGATATTACAGGGTTCCTGACTCCTACAAATTTATTTTCAAAAATCGTGCTGCTGACCCTGAGACTATTTCTCAGGGTCCCAAGGGTGTTAAGGCTTCTACAGCCAAAAATCCTACCCCTTCTGATAGAGATTCCAGGGCGCTGGATAGATGGGGTAAGAAGGTTTATACATCTGCAACCTTGGCAATCAGGGCTTTAAACTGACAGTTTCATATGCTTAAATACCAACAGCATGTTATGGGCTTACTGAAATAGAAAATGATGTTGATTTCTGATTGTGTGGAAAATAAAGAGTTACAGGATTTATTGCATTCAGCAGAACAGATTGAAAAGCATACTTTGCAATGTGGTTTTGATTCCTTGGAGGCCTCTTGCAGGGCCGCCATAACTGGATCTGTGATAAGAAGGCATGCCTGGCTCAAGGAGCAAAATCTGCCTGATCATATTAAAGCTAAATTGTTGGATGCCCCTTTACAGCATGAAAGTCTGTTTGGAAATAAGGCAGAAGAGGTTTTAAAGAAAAAGGAAGACAAAGTTAAATCTATGCAAACTGTAAAAGATTTCTTGCAAGTACAGCCACCCAGGTTCAGTAGACACTGGCCTACTAAGAATTGGTCCTTTCCTGTGTCCGACATAGCCATTCAGGACAAACCCAGGTGCTCTAAAGGCTCCAGATATCAATCACAGGGATCTTACAGGTCAAAGCAACGGGGTACCTCCACCTCCAAATCTGGAGGTAACAAAGCACAACTCTACAGTAAGCAGTCTCAATGACTTTCCTCTACCATATCCAAGCACTTATCTTTTGGCAGCCACCTTGGGGGGAAAACTAGCACTTCATGCTCAAAATTGGCAGTTAATTATCCAGGACAAGTGGGTATTAAACATAGTATCCCAGGGGTACAGATTTCATTTCCACACTTTGCCAATTCCAAATGGATGGCCAGATCTGCCACAAAACCAGTGGGCAGAGGCCCAGAAACAAGTCATGTCCCTCATGGATATGGGGGCTATTCAACTGGTACCAGAAAAAGAAAAAGGACAAGGATTTCATTCAAGACTTTTCCTGGTACCCAGAAAAGACAAATCATGGCGTTCAATACTGGACTTATCAATTCTCAACATGTTCCTGGACATTCCAAAATTCAAAATGCTGACTTTACAACAGCTACAGCTTATGCTAGGCAAGAATGCCTGGTTGGTAACTCTAGACTTAAAAGAGGCATACCTGCATATCCCAATAAGGGAATCTTGCAGAAGATACCTCTGCTTCAAAACAGGCTTTTTGCATTACCAATTCTCTGCACTGCCCTTTTGCTTATCTACTGTGCCCAAGGTCTTTACAAAGTGCATGGCACCAGTAATTGCATTCTGCAGACAAAGAAACATTCAAATTTATTCTTATCTGGACGATTGTCTCATTCAGGCAGAGGACAAGGACACTCTTCTTCAACATCTGGCATTTGTAAAAAGGCTTCTAGCATGCCTAGGGTACACCATAAATGAAAAGAAATCACAACTGTTACCCTCTCAAATAATTACATTCCTGAGTGCAAGCTTGAATACAACTGCCCAGATGGCTTACCTCACGCCAGACAAACAAATGCAATTGACAACATACTTTAAACAAATGGCAACAAAAACCCAGTTATCTGCAAGACAAATTTGGCTGGCTTTGTGGTTAATGGCATCCTGCATTCTACTAATTCCTTATGCGAGACTGCATATGAGGAAACTTCAATGGTACCTAAAAAGCTTAGGGAGTCAACATTGTCACAGCCTGGAAACAATGATTCCTCTCATTCCCTGTCTGCAACAGGAGTTTCTATGGTGGACAGAGACATGTCACCAAAACAAGGGACTGTTATTTACTCTACCCCCTGCCACCCAAACCCTAACTACAGATATATCAGACTATGCTTGGGGGGACCACCTGGCAGGGAGATGCTTTCAGGGCAAATGGAGACCAAACCAAATGCATCTACATATCAACCAGAAAGAAATGCTAGCTGTTCAGAATGTGCTGATAGCCTTCAAGGACTTATTTCATCCAGGACAACTACTGATAACGACAGACAACACCACAGTTATGTGGTACATAAACAAGCAGGGGGTACCCATTCCTACCCCCTTTGCAGACTAGCCATGGCCTTGTGGAACACAGTATTGACTTACCAAATACATCTTCAAGCTCAATTCCTGCCAGGAAAGCAAAATACTCTGGCAGACGACCTAAGCAGAAATCTTATGGATCCGCACAAATGGAAACTGGATCCACAAATCTTCAGCATGTTAACACAGAAATGGGGAAGCCCAGACATAGATCTATTTGCCTCTCCCCAAAATTATCAGTTGGACAAATTCTGCACAAGAACTCATCACAAAAAAGCATGGCAAGTGGATGCTCTATCCTTCAGCTGGAAAAATCTATCAGTCTATGTCTTTCCCCCTCTGCCTCTACTCTCCAAGGTCTTACTAAAAGTCAGACAGGAAAAACCAAAAATGATTTTAATTGCTCCGGACTGGCCTCACCAACACTGGAACCCACTTCTAAGGAATATGTCACACCTTCCTCTGTGGTACTTGCCTCAAACACCTCACCTATTGTCTCAGCAGAACTATCAGATTCTGCACAGTCAGCTCCAAACTCTGAATGTTGCAGCATGGCTAATCAACTAATTTTACCAACCACATCTCTCAGTAAACCTGTGATGGATGTCATTTTGGAAGCCAGAAGGCCTAGTACTAGAAATTCTTATGCTGATAAATGGAAGAGATTCTGTGCTTGGAACCAAGCACAAGGAATAGACACAGCAAAGCCCAATATTCCTCAGATTTTACAATACTGAACTGAGATGCTTGACAAGGGCCTATCTTTTTCTTTGATAAAAATCCATGCCTCTGCCATCTCGGCTCATTACAACACAGAACCTCCTCTCTTTTCTCATCCACTGCTAAAACAGTACCTCAGAGGGGACAAAAATTTAAGGCCTCCCAGGAGATCACCAACTCCTGCATGGGACCTCAATTTTGTGCTGGAAAAACTCACCCTGCCTCCTTTTGAACCAGCAGCTACTGCTGATATAAAAATTTTTTCTTGGAAGACAGCTTTTCTTTTGGCAGTCACTTCAGCTAGAAGGGTTTCAGAACTACAGGCTCTCATGGCAGTGGAGCCTTTCATTATTTTCTACCCTGACAGGGTGACCCTCAGGACCAATCCTTCTTTTATGCCTAAGGTGGTATCCAGTGTGGTGCTTGACCAGACCATTCACCTTCCAACTATTTTCCCAAATCAGCAGAACAAGGGGGAGCAGATTCTGCATTCATTGGATGTACACAAGACAGCTAAGATTCTACTTAAACAGGACAAAATCTCTAAGAATGTCTGAGCAACTACTGGTAGCATTTGCTGCAGGATCAGAGGGGAAGGCTATATCAAAGCAGGCTATTTCTAAATGGATAAGGCATTGCATTCATTTCTGCTACATGCAACATGGCAAACCTGTGCCCAAGGGGATCAGATCCCATTCCACCAGGCTGCCTCTACTTCAGCAGCTTTTCTCAGAGGGGTTACTACCAGAGACATTCTAGAAGCTGCTACTTGGTGCTCAGTTCATACGTTCACAAAGCATTATCATTTACCTCTCTTCTCTAAATCCAGGGCAGGCTTTGCCACTGCAGTCCTGCAGGGCCTTATAACTGCTCCTAATGCATTTAGTTCCATCCTCCCATCCATAGCTTTGGGATTCTACCCAAATGTAATGACTGCAACACTGAAACATGAAGAACATAGTACAGTTGTGTACACTTACCATAAATTTAGATGTTTGAGTGTATTCACTGTTGCAATCCGGATTACCCACCTGCCAGCCCCCTTTCTGTACCTATGCTTTCCTTCACTATACTTAAAAGCCTGTGTGGTGTATTTGCTTTTAGTTGAAGGTAAATTTTATGTTTCTAAAGTGCATTTATATATATATTTACAGTTTATATATATATATATATATATATATATATATATATATATATGGTCCCCATTTGGGGGGGACCTGACATCTGGGACAAGAAAAACTGATTAAAATGGTGTCAGCTGCATGTTTTATACCCCTGATGACCTGACATCATGGAAGAGGAGACAGCAGTCGATGCAGGACCCAAGACTTTGTTATTCAGGCCGACTGAGGGCAACCTGCCAGCAGATTACCCAAATGTAATGACTGCAACAGTGAATACACTCGAACATCTACATTTATGGTAAGTGTACACGACTGTACTTAATTCGTTTCTACAGAGACTAGTTTGTAAAGAATAGAGCTGAGTCACTTTTACGAATAGCAAAATGTGTGTTTGTTTTTCTCTGCAGTGCTACATCTTAGAAATAATTCTTGAAAGTTAGGAGGAAGATGCTTTGCTCTCTTCACAAAACATACATTTTTCAGTATTTATTCAATAAAGTGCCAAGTGTTGTGATTTTACAAGTATATATATATATATATATATATATGTATATATATATATATATATATATATATATATATATATATATATATATATACACACACACACACATCTGCATACCAATATTTTTTGCTAATGGAGAGTATTAAACTAAGAGCACATTAATACAGAAAAGATATCTTCTTGTTATAAAAGTAAATATTATTTTACTATATATTACCATATCAAGCCTTTAATCACATTTTCTCCTTTACTGTTTGGTACTTGAATTGTTTTGTCTTGTAATAATCTTGTAGAGGGGCAGTTTAGCAAGGGAATAAGTTGTTTATTGTTGCATTACACTTGAGGTATCATTTTTTGCAGGCTTTTAAAAAAAGAACTAAGATCATCCATTTTGTGGCAGAATATATTTGCCTGGTCTATCTGAGCTGGAAAGCCCTCATGAAGGGCTCAAACTGTCTCGTTTTATTGGCCAGAGGATTCAGGAGTTAGATTTTGCTTTAATTTCTGCTTATATAATTAAGCATATTTGCACTTCTCGGCGCTCATTTCCACAAAGCCCAGCTAACATTGACTTCTTGCTTGTGCCTCAAGAAGTGTTTAAACTGAATCCCATACCATCCATGCAAAGGTAAGTTTTCAGACTGTATTATTGCACATATTTTTCACTAAATTATTGCTGCTTATATTTTGCAAGTTTCTGAGCATTTAAAGTGTATTTTGCCACAAATTGCCTTTTCTCCTTTCTGTTTGCTACTTGAACTGTTTTATCATGTAATTGCCTTGCAGAGGGGCAATTTAGTTATTTAATAAGTTGTTTGTTATTGCATTGCACTTTAGGACCTTTTTTGCAGTGCTTTTACATTAAGATGACTAAGGTAATCAATCTTGTTGCAGAAGATGTTTACGTGGGCTATCTGAGCTGGTGAGCAGTCCAGAGGGTCTGAAAGTGCAGTTGTTGTATTAGTCAGAGGGCTCAGGAGTTAAGATTTCAGTTTCATTTCTGTTTCTACAAATGATGCGGTTTAGTGTAGAGCAGCTCACTGCACAGCACCAATTGGCAGTGCCCTGTACAATCTAAGTGCCTGTACAGTTAAATTTAACTAGTACTAGGACTGTAACCTGTAATTTAGTGAAGAATTGTGCAGAGTTAATCTCAGAGCAGCTAGCTTGTGCAACAGATAGAGCTAAAATGAAATCATAGCACTAATAAAACATCCTGTCATTATTCAACTCTAGTCCATAAACTTGTAGAGAACCCTAGGAGACCTCTGTAATACCTAGTCCTCATACCCTAAAATCCCACTTTAATACAGGTCCAGATAACATGAATATGCAATTTTCAAATGTCTCTGTAGCCTGTTTGCCAGCTATGAGAATCCTGAAACAATGTAGCAATTGTCTCATGTTCACAGAAAACCTTTTAATCCTTATACAGACCAACACTGTATGAGAGATATGTACGTACAGAGCACAGCATACACACTACATCCATCACACATAGTGTCCACCACACACAAGCTATCTTATGCTGAGGCACTAAAAAGCAATTTCCTCAAACCCCAAAGACCTCCTTAATCTGCAAATGGTAATGCCTATCCTCAGCAATCTCTTAAATTCACAACAAAGCAACACCAAACAACACATGTGCTTACTCCCAATGTACTCCCAAATACAGAGTCCATAAAGCTAGCAAACAATTTACCTAGGACTCTTGTCAAAGGGGATTGCACAGATGCCCACTCACCAGAATGGAAAAGAAGACCATAGGAAGTTACTAGGCTAATGATCACAGGGCCCTTACAAATTTAACCAAGTTCAACCCGTGTTCCCAAGGCTGTCTGGTTCATGCAAATACTAAAATCAACATATTTTGCCCCTGTCCAAGAGGAACACAAGTAGAACTGCCAGGGTGAATTTCCAGTTACTCGTCCAATTAAATGGCACTTAAATAGGGCAAACAAGGGGCTTTGTTTAACATGAATAGGAAGCTTGCTCCAAAAGTGGGGCAACCTCTGTGAGACAAATTTGTCTCTCCAGCAAGTTCTGTTGATATCACATACCAGGTTGAGGTCATTTAAGTGAGTGACCCATGTGCCATTTGACTAGCAAATGTGCAGCATTTCCATTAAAGCTGGGTCAGAGATTACTCTGTATGCAAGGCACAGGTCACTTCTGAGCAGTGTGTATCACACAGAGTAAAGTGGCAATGATTTCTCCAAGGTTCTATTCTGGGCCCTCTTCTCTTTAACATATTTATCAATAATCTCCAGCAAGTTATTTCACAAGGCTCCCTAATCCAGTATGCAGACAACTCCACTATAGTCTGCTTAGCTAACAATATTAACACCCTAAAACAAATTACCCAAGCTACTTTTTCCTCAATAGAATCTTGGCTACACAAAAATCATCTCTCCCTAAATCCAAAAAAAAAAACCAACAAACTCATAATCTTCACTCTCAAAAGAAAGTCACCCATCAATAAAGTTGACCTTGAGATTTTCTCTCACGACCCCACCCAAATTGAGCTAGTTACCCATACTAAACTGCTAGAAATAATTATTGATAAAAATCTTAAATTTGATCACCACATCCAAAACAATATTAGTAAGACCCCCAGAAAACTTGGGCTGCTATATAGACATAACAAATTTCTCTCCCTCCCATCCAAACAAGCACTCATACTATCCTACCTTCTACCTTCCCTAACTTATGGTGCCCCCTTATTAACCAGTCTGCAGTCTTCCCTAGTGACAAAATTAAACACTTGCTATAACAAAATTGCTATGTTTGCCACAAATAGTCACCACTCTACTCACCACTGTACTACCCTAAGGCAATTGAAATGGTTTGAACCCCCCATCTTCTCCTTCTCTAGCTATCCACCCCTCATAAAATGATCTATAAATCATATGACTGCCCAGCCCTAAGCTGCATCTTCTCCCTGTATAATCCAGCCCATTCTCTTTGCTCTGAACACCAATGTCTGCACCAAATACACACGCCACAACTCCCAGCAGGCCAATTACGATACTCACAGAACATGTCCAAAAGTTGGAACAACCTTCCTGCTCCAATCTGATTACAACCATAACCAGCTACCTTCAAAGCTATCCTCTACAGCCCCCTCTCTTTATGGATGGATATGTAACTGCTCAAGTCCTTCATCAGCAGGTACCTAAATTCTAACCTACTCTGTCTACACCCAAATTCACCCCCCTTTCCCCCTGTAACCTTGTACCCCTTACTCTAGATTTATATAGTTTTCACAATGGCTACTCTATTCTATGTAATGTAAATAGCAGGTTTGGAAACTTCTGTGTTCTTTTTGTGCAATTTATAAGTTCATGTGTTTATTAGCAGGATATACTTTGTGTCACTGGGTCACTTTTTACTATGTAAATACTTCTGTAGTCAAATACTAATGTTATTGACACCTTAGTGTACTGCTATGTAAATAGTAGGTCAGGAAACTTTTATGTTCCTGTTTTTGTTCATTTTTTCCTTTTGTTGTCCAATCTCTGAGTTCATATGTAGATTGACAGGTTGTATCTGTTTCATTGATACTTGTTACTGTCAGCAATGCTGACATTTGCTGTCATTTCTAACTGTTACTGTGGAGCTTTTCTCCCCGGGCTTCCACTGAAAATGGGCTAGCATGGCCCAGTGGACTCTCCCGGTAAACGAATGTGAATAAATAAATAATAAATAATTTCAATCTGTCTGCATAAAACAGATCTTGAAGACCCTGAATTTTCTTTGTAAGGAACTTTTGTGGTCTCTCCAATTGCTGCAGGTATTTGGAAAGGAACATACCAAAGGCAATATTGTACTCTATTATTGGCCTGATGAGGGAAGAGTAAATGGGGGGAGGGGGGGCTATAACCTATTTTTTTTCTAGAGGCATGCCTTTATTCTGAGATGAGCAATATAACATGCACTTCTTACCACTGTGGAGACATGGTGATCGAAGTTAAGGTTGCTGTCAACCTGTTTGCCCAGATCTGTTACCACTGACTGTGTGTTAGGGTATTGCTTTCGATGTGGTAGTTTGCAGGAACATCACCCTTGCCAAAGGGGATGATATTGCATTTTTTTGCATTAAGTTTAAGACCATGACTTTGGCACCAGTCATTAGTCTGCATAAAACCTTCTTGCAGGATGTTGACATCGCTAGGGGTTTCAATTATTGCTCCCAGTTTTCAGTCATCAGGAAACTTTGTCAGTCACAGTCCTTTAATTTTAGCTTGTACTTCATAGAAGTAGATTCTAAACAATAGGGGTCCCAGAACCGATCCCTGCTGAAGAACTCTAGTTATTGGTCTGCTGAAGGAGGTGGAGTACCCTATTTTGACCATATGAGTTCTATTGCAATCCACTTGACAATATATGAGTTGTTACCCAGCTGGGTGTGTTTATCCATGATATCTGAGTGGGGATTGTGTCAAAGGACTTGGCTAAGTGTAAGCCATATGCACAGATGTGCCCTCATCTAGGACTTTGGTGACTGTCTTGAAGAAGTCCACCAAGTTTAACAGCATGATCTTCTCTTGACAAAGCAAAACTGGGTGGGGTCGAGTGTTTGGAGATTTCTTATATGTAACCTGGTATAGCTGGGGTGCTCTCTGCAGCCTTAAACTAGGTGTCAGTGACTGCAGAAATGTCAGCATCTTCCAGGGTGAGGAGTGCTTCCAGTGAGTGCAGTTTCATGTTATGACTCCTAGAATTTAGCAACATACCCTTGAGGTTGTTTTTGAGGGTATTTTTACATCGGGAATTTTGTTCTTATGACATTGCCTAAAAAAGGCACTATAGGGATGCCAAGAGCCTTAGCCAGTAACCAAAATCCCAAGGATGACAGATGAAGACCATCTCTGGCAAACCATCAAGGTCTGTTGACCATGTCATCCCAGGCTTTCAGATACTGGATCCCCTTTGAATGACATCGGAAACTAAGCCAATTGTTAAAGCTAATCAATTTTTGTTTGTATTCAAGTATCATCCTAGGCGAAGGTAAAATGCTGCTTAAGGCTAGGGACATACCTGCCTGAGAAACATAATCAGAGAGTTCAGTCATGGCTCTCTTCATATAGTCCAGTGAGGTATGTCTCAAGTCATTCACACCAACACAGACTATGATGGAGTCATAACAGTGCCTGTTGTTGAAAGACTTAAGTGTGTGTATGTGATGTGGTGGATCCTGGCACCTGATGACAGCTGACCTTGACCTTTTCCTTATTCAACCTGGTGAGAGGAGCATCTGGGTGTCTCAAAACTGGGTCAGTTATGACTAAGATGTTTGGTTTTGTGTTATGCCTTAGGGGCTTGACTGGTGATATACTGATGTGTGCTATATAATGTGTACTATATCCTGCAGAGGATGTATTATGTGAAGCATGCTTGTGTTTGTATTTGGGAGGTCTCTAATGTTTAGGTAAGTTTCTTGTATGGACTTCTGCATATGTAGATTTATGTGTTGCTGGTTTAGTAGGTGCAGGAAGTGAGGTGTGCTTGCTGACAACTTGCTTAGTATCAGATGAACTGACTGGTGAGTGAGAGAGCCTGGATTTTAGGTTCGTGATATAGATGCATCTCTCACATAATAAATTTGTGTGGACTAGAATACATTGCCTCAGGATCCCCATATTAACCAGGGTGGCTGGAGAAATTGTGGGAAATTGTCCATCCACAATGCTAGGTAAGTTGATGTGGTCAGAAAATAGGGAGAGGACAGGAAGGACCAGGTAAAATAGAGGATAGGAGAAGTGGACAAAAAATACGAAGGGCTAGTGGGTAGGATCTGTGTTGGTACCTCATGAGCTTTGCTAAATTTATCACCTGTCAGTGAGGGACAATCACAAGAACTCACCAATGGAGCACCAGCAGAGTACTAATGGAAAATTTGCAGGCAAAAGTGTTTGCATCTATAGCTACCAATGGTGCCCACCACTGAGCGGCAGTGTGAGATGTGCAAGCACAGTGCTTATGTAGCAAACAAGTGCAGATTGATCTAAATAAATTAACTTATAAAAAAATCTTAAAACTGAGTCTTGTTCTGGCAACCTTCATTCAGATGAGTTTTAACTGCACACTCCTGCCACTAGGGTGGAGGGGAACCCTCTTCAACAAAAGATGGTCTGGTTAAGTGCTTGAGTTATACAAACAGAACTAGATTCAGCAGGCTTGAATCTAGTCTATGCTACAGCAAAGTGCAAACATTTCAGAAAATTATGGTAATTTGCTTATCTGGACTCAGGATGCACACACACACACACACACACACACACACACACACACACACACACACACACACACACACACACACGCACACACACACACACACAGACACACACAGACACACACACACACACAAATCTTTGCACTACAAGTACCTGTATGAATCTATCATAGTCTATGTGGGTGTAAATGACCTGAGATGTACATCTTGGAACTATATGAAGACAGACATTATGGAGCTCTCTAAATATGTGTCTCAGACTGGTGTGTGCTTTCCATTGAGCAACATTCTACCTTCACCAAGGATGCTGTACAAACAATAACTGCTTAACATTTAACTTAGTTACTGGTGTCAGTCCATCGGTATTCAATAACTTTCAGCCTAGGATGACATTGTCAACAGACAATATTGCTTTGTCAAGGATGGCGTACACCCATCACCCCTGGTCTGTCTGATTTTGGCTAAAACTTATTACACCCTCTTTTAGGCAATACCAAAGTGAAAAACCTACAGACATACCAAATAAAACCCAAAGGGAGCTAAGATTATTAATGTTCAGTGCTAGAAGTCCTAACAAGAAACTTCACACCTTAAAAATTGTCCACAATCGGACATCTGTGCCATTACCAAGATATGGTTTAAAGCTGCAAAAAGTACTCGGCAAGTGCAAGGCTACAATTCCTTCCACACATTTAGACTATCAGCTGCGCATACTGGGTCCAAATGTGGAGGTGTCTTGATTTACATTAGCAACAAGTATTCCTCAAGGTTGGTTAAACAGGATGACACCTTGGAGTTCATCCACATGCAAATCAACCTGGATAAAGTCCCTTACCCTATCTTAACAAGTTATTAGTCACCATCTAAGTCACAAGAATTCCAGAACTCTTACCAGGACTTACTGGAGGCACTCTCCATCCAATCAAACATTGTACTCATGGAAGACTTTAACTACTTATTTATACACTAGGAAACATGCACTCCCTCAAAATTGCAGGCACGTTTTCTAGACTTTGTTAACACAAATTACCTTTATCAGTAAGTGTGCACCAGACCCAGAGATTCAAACAACCTGGAACTCATCTTCACTTGTATGAAAAAACACTGCAACCCACCATGTCACATCCTGACAGGTGAGGTCAAATCACAAAGCTATCTTTGAAATAAAAATCAACTTGGAAAACCCAGAGAAACCTGTTACAGTTAGTGTAATGCATGTTTAGGAAGTATAATAACAGAGTAAGAGGGAGTGGGTGGGAATTGGATGTAGGGTAGGGGAGTGAAGCACACTTCCTCCTTCATGTCAAAGTATAACAAGGATAAAAGCAATTAGCAGAGAGGCACCAGAGCAGAACAAGGTTTCTTTTACTTCCTGAATGCTGAAACCTGATAGACAGGAAGACTAAGTAACTGGCATATAC
>NC_056736.1:492605000-492617500 GCF_019279795.1 Protopterus annectens | reverse complement strand
AAGCCTTACCTAAAATACATAAGAGTCTGATCCCCCCCCCCCACAATGAGACCAATTGTGTCAGGGAGAAGGTGGGTGACAGAAAATGTATCTATTTGGGTTGAAACTTAAGTTGAGAAGTGTGCTGTTTTTATACCCTAGAATTCTGAAAGATGCAGGTCAATTTCTGACATTGCGATTCAATGTAACTAAGGGAATTGATTGTTTTGAAAGCACTTTTGTCACATTGGGTGTGAATAACTTATTTACCATCATTAGCAATGAATATGGTTTCTAAGCCATTGAGATGGTCTTGATGGAAAAGAAGGTTTATGATGTGGATATGGATCTACTGATAGGCAGAATTTTCAAGATTGTGTTAGAGAATAATGTATTTTTACACCAAGATACTTTCTATCATCAAAGACAGGCCCCAGGATTCAGCAAACATCCATGCAGGAATAGTTTATTCCTGCATGGAAGGGACTATTCCCGTGCAGCACGGCAGCGCGCCATGCATATGTATGAAGACACTCTGTCATGCTTTAAAACAGACATGGTTCTATGTGCGAGTGCAGGGATTGTGTCTGAGAGCAGTGCTCTCACAATACACAGTCCCCCTGCACACCATAATTGCCATACTGCAATGTAATGGTAGCGAGAGTGTCCACGGAATATCTCTCAACCTCTTAGAGGAAGAAATCTAGAGAAAGCAAATAAGACCATTTCTGCTGAATAGTTGCAGACATGAGCTGCAGCAACTTTATTACAAGCTGAGATAAGTACAAAACTTTTTTTATTTCATTGAATATTGTGTTAAAAATAGTACTGCATTTGTCTGCTTATTTATTTGTTCACTGAAAATTGTGAGTTCTCCCTGTGTCTGCAGTTAATTGGTTTATTCTTCTCACTTCATTGATATCCGGTGTAGAGGTCTTAGCCTAGAGGGCTTCTCTGTGCCTTAAAGTCTTAGTCCCTTATCTCTGAAATTATTTCTGCTGAATAGTTGCATACTTCAGCTGCAACAACTTTATTACAATCTGAGATAAGTACAAACTTGCAGTGTTATAAGATAGTACTGCATTTTTTTTCTGTTTTATTTTTTCATTGAATATTGTATTAAAAATAGTATGGCATTTATCTGCTTATTTATTTGTTCACTGAAAATTGTGAGTTCTCTCTGTGTCTGCAGTTAGTTTCCCATCCACTCTCCCTGTTCTTGTTTTGGTATTAATCTTGGTGGCTTTGGAATTAACCGCCCCTCCTGTAAATTTGTGTTTGAACACTCCTCCTGGGCCCATCTCATTTGCTCACTCAACCGAGTACAGTGAGATCATATTTTGGTTTCAGACACTCCTACCATTCCCATCTGTTCAGCCCTGTCCCAGCTCTATCCTAGTCTAGTCTCATTGGCTCATCCTGCCTAATACAGAGAGAACGTCTGAGTAAGCATACCCACTTAGGCCCTGAGCTTGTCTGATTGAAGACTGCTGAAACAGGGCTCAGTTCTGAGGTTTGTTACTGGTTAATTGGATAATTTGTTTAAATCAGTTTGCTTGTTTTCCATTGTTATATAAGGAAAAAAACAAAAACAAATTTGGACTTTACCTGCTTTTACTGTATTTGTGTTTCTTCCTACTTTATTACCTTATTTTGCTTTTGTCTCTTCTTAAAGGTACTTGATTGTGTTTATTTTGCTGCATTTATTACTTCGTGGTAGTAGCCTGATAAAATTGTAACTGTTATTCTAAGTCTTTTGGTTAAAGCACTTGGGCTTCAGACCAGTTGTTTTACACTAAGAAGGTCTGTGGTCTGCACTGTTGTGGCAGGACAGGTAGCTTAGATCCTTCTAAGTGGGGAATTGCTGATTGAAGGTTCAATGTCAGTTATTCTAAAAGTATATTACATCTGGTTAAGCACTTGGGTTCCAGGCCAGTTATTTTACATTAAGAAGGTTTGTGGTCTGCACTCTTTTGGGAGGAGAGGCTAGTTTTTGCCCTTCTCAGCTAGGAATTTCTGGCCAAAGTCTTACTGTGCGTGCTTATTTGAACTGTTGTTCTGATATTGGTGCACCTTTTCTGCTGTAGCATAGACTAGATTCAGGCCTGCTGAATCTAGATTTGTTTGTATAACTTGAGCACTAATCCAGGCCATCTTTTTTGGAGAAGGTTCCCCTGCATCCTAGTGGCAGGAGTGTGCAGTTAGAACTTGTCTGATTGAAGACTGCTGGAACAGGGCTCA
Source organism: Protopterus annectens (assembly GCF_019279795.1). NCBI lineage: Eukaryota > Metazoa > Chordata > Ceratodontiformes > Protopteridae > Protopterus > Protopterus annectens. The sequence continues at coordinate 492,615,280 of NC_056736.1, read as the reverse complement.
GTTTTCAGTTTTTTTACTGGTTAATTTGTTTAAATCAGTTTGCTTGTTTTCTATTGTTATAAAAAAAATTGCACTTTATTCATCTGCTTTTACTGTAATTGTGTTTCTTTCCACTTTACGTTATTTTACTTCTGCTTCTTAAAAGTACTCAATTGTATTATTCTGCTGCAGTTATTACTGCTTGGTAGTAGCCTGATTCAATTGTAACTGTTATTCTAAGCCTTTTGGTTTAAGCAATTGGGCTTCAGACCAGTTGTTTTACATTAAGAAGGTTTGTGGACTGTATTGTTGTGGCAGGACAGGTAGCTTACTTCCTTCTAAGTTGGAAATTGCTGATTGAGAGCTCAGTGTCTGTTATTCTAAATGCACATTAGTTCTGGTTTAAGCACTTAGGCTTCAGGCCAGTTATTTTACATTAAGAAGGTTTGTGGTCTGCACTCTTGTGGGAGGAGAGGCAAGATCTTGCCCTTCTGAGCTGGGAATTTCTGGTTAAAGGCTTATTGTGCCTGCTTATTTTAACTGTTTCTTTCTGAAATTTCTGTGCCTAGTTTGCTCTAGCCCAGAAATTAGTAGTTTATTGGCCATTTTGGGCTAATTTCTATCTCTTTCATTTCCCTGCTAAAAAAACAGCATTTGCATGTTTTTTTTTTGCTCTTGTATTCAGCTCAGTGAGTGCCTACCAGGTGTCCTGCAGAGTTCTACAGCAGCAGAGAGACAAAAGAGAGAATTTGGAGTGATCAAGTATAATTTTTCTGCATTTTCTTGCTGTCTTTAACTAATTCCGCCTACAATGCCAATGTTTTAGTGCTTCTGTGATTTAAAAAGCTTGTTTCTGCTACATATTGTACTTATGTGCTGCCTGCACTAGAACTAAGTCATTTTTGTGTTTAAATAGTCTGTTTAACTGTTGTAGGCTACACACTAAAGTGCGATAGCCATTTCTGTGCATTTATAGTGTTTTTTTTATTGTATCTGCTTTATTTTCTGAAAAAAAATATATGCTTGTTTCTCGCCTTTCTGAACTAGAATAGTCCAGTTTTCAGGTTATTGCTGAATTCAGGGCTGTGTTACAAGTTTATGTGTTGCCCATACCTTACTTGGATAGAAGGACGTTTCTCTGTTCACCTGTGAGAGAGTGGAGCTTTGAGAAGCCTATATGTCCCTAGAGGAGTGGTTTCGGCCCAGAAGTTAGTAGTTTATTGGCCATTTTGGGCTAATTTCTATCTCTTTCATTTCCCTGCAATAAAAACTGCATTTGCGCAGCTTTGCATCCCGGGCAGCGCCAGTTAGCTAAGGTTAAACTATTCCCAGCTCCACAAAGTCTACTCTTCAATTTTCCCTTGGAACTAGACAAACTTTCAACTTAAGCACTCAAACCATTAATTTCACAGCCCAGCACTTGCTCAAAACTCATAGCAAGCACTAATTAACCGTAGCACAAGACCACCATATACTGTCCAGAAGGACAAGGCTCTGTATTTGTCCCTTTCAGACAATCAGTAAAACAGCTCATTTTACCTATTCAGGCATGTCCAAAGGGCAGTTTCAGGTGTACTCTCCAGTCCAACTGGTGAATCTGGGCATTTTGAGGCAATGTTACAACTGCGTCATGTACACAGACAACCCTCTCCTCCTACCACCAAACACTAATATATGCGAGAGATGCAATTATACAGTCAAACTGGAGGCAAAGCTCTCAAAACCAAGACTGGAACTGACAGTCAAGAGGAGAAAGAAAATACTTGCAACACACCACCAGTCTCACATAGACCTACTAAACCAACATCGGCAAATAACACACATAAATACACGAAAACATACTCGGAGGCTCTAAATAAAAGTCTGCAAAAGCAACAGAGACCTCCAAAGTAGACACCCAAGCAACCTCCACACCCCATCACAAACTATGAAACACATACCTCACATAATCAGTGTGCCATGCAATCACAGCCCTTAATGCAAAATAATATACCCAGCACACTAGTAATAGGCGACTCTATAGTTAGGCACACTGATGTCCTACTCAGTAGGCTGGATAATAAGAAGGTTACAGTTAACTGCCTGTCAGGCGCCAGGATCTGCCACATAACACAAGCACTCAGGTCACTCCAGAGCAAGTACAAACACGACTCTGTCATTGTCCATGTTGGTGTGAATGATCTGAGACGTACCTCCCTGGACTACATGAAAAGAGACATGGAAGAGCTCTCTGATCACGTAGCCCAAGTCGGTATGACCCTGACCCTGAGTAGCATCCTGCCCTCACCAAGAATGATGTCACGGTGTAAAGAAAAAAATGATCAATTTCACTAATTGGCTAAGTTTCTGGTGTCATTCAAAGGGGATTCAGTATCTGTCCACCTGGGATGACATGCTCGAGAAGCCACGTTACTTTGCAAGAGATGGCTTGCACCTGTCACCCTTAGGCTTTTGAATACTAGCCAAGGCTTTTGCCACCCCCATAGTGCCTTTTTTAGGCAAGGCTCAAAAGACAAACCCACCACCATAAAGAGTACAAGTAACCACAAACTATGGGTAATGCTACTCAATGCCAGAAGTCTAAACCTCAAAATGCATGCAATCGAGGCACTCCTCAGTATGGAGAACATTGATATATGTGCAGTAACAGAACCTGGTTTAAGGCTCCAGAGAGCACCCCAGCACTACCAGGCTATAACTCATACCATACCTTTTGGCCACAGAACCCGGACCGAAACACAAAAGGCAGGGTGTATCCATATTCATCAAGAATACCCACACCTCCACGTTAGTGGTGCAGCACAATGCCTCAGAGATCATCCATGTGCAACTAACAATGGGCAAAACTGCAATTCAAATTGTATCTTCTCCTGAACCTGATTGATTTCTTTGAATCAGTCTCCAGAGTCATGGACGAGGGTAAAGCAGTCCACACAGCCTATCTGGACCTCACCAAGGCCTTTGACATCACCCCCCACTCTGGAATCATAGATAAACTTACTAAGCACCATGACCCTGGACCCCCATTCCACGTTTCTGGAGACACTAGAAAATATTAAGGTCCTACCAAATGCTGTAATATTGGGTGATTTCAATTACCCAAACATTAACTGGGAGAACTATTCAAGTACTAACTCCCTTACCCAATGCCTCCTAGAATTTATAAACTCGAACGCCTTGGATCAACTGGTCAACACCCCCACCAGAGGTGACAACATATTGGCCCTGGTCATCACCAACATGGACGACCAGTGTGCTGCACCGGAGGTCAACCCCTCGCTGGTTAGATCTGAACATAGACTAATCAATCTGGATATTCACATTCCGCCCCCACCCCAATCAAGGAAACCACCATGAAAAACTTTTCAAAAGCAAACTTCACATTACTTAAGACCGAGGTGGAAAGGTTCACAGCCCCCATGCTAAGGGACAATGCTGTCCAAGCTGCTAAATCCCTTACAAAGGCACTCTATGAGCACCTGCAAGAATGCATGGATCATGCTATCCCAAGCAAAACCAAGACTCACTCCTCCAAGAAAAGGAAACCAGACTGGTGGACCCTGCCATAAACAATCTATACAATAGCAGGAGGAATCTAGTACAGAAAAGTGTAAAATCCCAAGAAAGAAAGACATCCCTGATCAGTATCAGCAAGAAACTATGATCCCTCATAAAATCATTCAAGGCTAGCTTCAAAAGAAAATTTGCCAAGGACTCCAAAGATAACCACAAAGCATTTTTTAGCTATGTTAAGAGCCTAAGTGGAAACTCTCAGATCTGCTCTGAGTTAGTGCAGAATGGCACAAAATACACTGAACCGACTGATTTTGCGAACATTCTGGCAGACAGATTAAGTGCAAACTTTACCCCCCCCCTCACCCCCTAAAGGGCCCATAACCATACCCAAAGAATGTAGAGCCCCGGAAATTACTGACACACAAGTTAAAACAGCCCTATCCAAAGCCAAAAACATAGCTTCAATGGGACCGGATGGTGTCCCAGGCTGTGTCTTACATGAACTCAAAAATCAACTAACCCCTCACCTAAACACACTGTTCAAACTCAGCCTCTCTACATGCTACATACCCATAGAGTGGCACACAGCAACAGTTATCCTGCTCCACAAAGGTGGACCCACAATGGACCCCGGGAGCTATCGCCCTATAAGCCTGACTAGCCTGGTCTGCAAGGCTATGGAGCGCATCATCATGGAACTCATTAACAGAGACATTGGGAACCTCCAAACATTGGACCCTACCCAGTTTGGCTTTGTTAAGAGCAGATCATGCCTCCTAAACCTGGTGGGACTTCTTTGAGACAGTTACCAAGGCTTTAGATGAGTGAAAGGAGGTCCACACAGCCTACCTAGACCTCGCAAAGGCTTTTGAAACCATTCCCCGTTCTGGTATTATAGACAAGCTCACAAGCCTGAACATAAACCCATATGTCATGAGATGGGTTGCCAATTGGCTCATGGATAGAACCTATAGAGTGAGAGTTGCAGGCTCTAGGTTGGACTCTAAACCGGTTACAAGTGGTGTCCCCCAGGGCTCAGTCCTTGGACCCCTCCTGTTCAGCATATACATCTCAGAGGTACAGGCAAGCACAGGAGGACTATGGCTGACCAAGTTCACAGACATCTGCAAACTGGGGGCCATAATTGACTCTCCAGCTGATACAGATAATACCTGGTGTCAAAATCATGGCCTCAAGCTAAATGCCAAAAAGAGCATAGTCATCCCCTTTGGAAAAAACAAAGTACCCACGAACTACCACATATGTGGTAGTCCCCTAAATACAGAAAATGAAATAAGGGATCTGGGGACCCAGGTAGATAGTAATCTCTCCTTTGATAATCATATTGGCAAGGTGGCTAGAAAATCCTTCTATGTGGCCCACCTTATCACAAAAGGGTTCGCATATAGCACAAAAGAGGTTATTGTGCCCCTCTACTCATCACTCATCAGACCCATCAAAGTGTACAACACCCTATTTGGGATGTACCTTACAAGACACCTGCAACAGCTGGAAAGACGACAGAAGTACCTCACCAAAAGGATTACTGGCCTCAAACAGATGCCCTATGCAGCCCAACTGAAGAAACTCCAGCTGTACTCTGCACTGTTGCATACTGCCTACTCAGATATGATCTCTGCCTGACATGCAAGGCCATGTCCAACCCAGAATTGATGGACATGCTCCATCTAAAAAAAAAACAAATCCCTGAGAGCCACATGCTCTAGGGATCTAAACCTCACCATAACAATAAATAGGACTTGCTGGAGGGATAGATTCCTGTCCCAGAGACTCCCCATGCTTTGGAATAGGATTCCAGTCTACATTAGGCAGAGCCCCTCACTAACACTCTTCAAGAGAAACCTTGACGAGTGGATGGGAAACAGAAAATTTACCCCTTGGATCACTGCAGTGGCTCTGCTGGACAGAGGCACAGGGAACTAATGGCTCTGCTGGACAGAGACACAGGGAACTAATCTAAGGGGGCGGCGAAAGCCAACACATTCTGGCTAGGCTTACATATGACTTTGGGCAGATAGCCTAGTACTTCCCTATGAACCTATGAACTTAAGTCTGGCACATACTGACTTAGAAAGATGATAGAATAACAAGTTATGCGTTAGCATGAATGTGCTGAAGGGTATGAAGTCTCAAATGCAAATGTCTGTCAGTATTTTCTTACTGCAATCTTTAATGATTTGCCACTAATTCACCTGAAAGCCACAATTTTATGAAAAATGGACCAAAAATATAAGGCAAATATCTGGGCAGTGTGTGACAATGTGTACAGTTGAGGTATGGTGGACACTGTTAGCGTCCATGGACCCTACCTCAAATACAAACCTGCCATGTCATCACCATTGTAAAAGCTCATCCCCCTAAATATAATCTTACAGAAATAAATGTGCATACCCCTACAGTACAAAAATATGACACAATAGTTTAATTTTTTTTTCAGTCCCCAATAAAGTTTAAACGTAGCTGAGCATTTGTGCGCATCGAGCAGCTCTGCTCAGCATAGCTTACACATCATAAGGAACTAAATAGGTATATACTCCAAAACATAGTGATGCAGAAAAAGCGACGTGGTTAGAGCATTCACCTTATGTGCAGTTATTCCTGGTTTGATCCCCAATAAAACCCATTAGCATTTTACATGTGAAAGCAGTAAATAATTTCTTTTTTTTAATAATTAGATAATAAACACATATTTGTAACAATAGTGTAGTGGGTCCAGATGTGATGTGTCAGTGTGCAATAAAATTGTAAAACCCCCACATAAACACAAGTGCCCCATACAGTACATTCACACAAGAATAAATGTAATGAAAGCACATTGGGGGATGTCAGGGAAGGCAAACAAATGTATAATATGTCAGGAATGATAAATTAATCCCATACAGGTGGTAGTCTATAAAATAAAACATAAGCAATGCTAAGCATTGCATAGCTATGCTGACTGTGTGTAAGCATTGTGTAAATATGAATGCTAAGCAATGTGTAACTCAGCTAAGTGGATTTGCTCATTAGCAAGCAGTGCTGAACCTGCCCCTTTAAGCACTGTCAACCTTAGCTAAGCAGGTTTGCCCGTAGCTTAGATTAGTTCAGCATATTCAAAACCATCCAATCACAGAAAAGGGTGGGGAATTGGCCATATTTAAACCTCTCAGGTGGGAATACAGCTCATACCTGGTTGTAGCTCCCCACTGTAGGCAGTATGGTAGGTGTTGGAGAGGCTATGCAATTTTGGGCGCATCGCTCGGGCATACAGGAGTCCAAGGTCATGGTAGGACTCCTTGTTAAAAAATATGACAGGAGACTGCTGCAGGACCAGTACCAGGGCTCCCAATATAAAGCAGAGGCATGGGAAAGTCTCACCCGTGACCTCACCAGTCCCACTGCCATCCCTCGGACTGGTGAACAGGTCCAGCACCACTATGCCAACTTAAAGCAGAAGAGGGAGCTCTTGGACCAGTGGGCCAAAAAACCATGGCAGAGGGGTGATGTCCCTGGCATGTGTAAGTATTCATATCAGCAACTGTTTACCAAAGTCCAGCCTGTGTATGTGATGGATAGATATGCATAAATATTTCTCTATCTTCATTACAGCTCCAGCTGAGGGGGCTGCAAGCCAGGAATCCCATGCCAGCAGGTTGCAAAGGCTGTGTTGTGAGGCTAGTGAGTAACAATCTAGCTTGTAGTATTCATACCAAATAAATATAAAGGAGTAGAATGTCACCTAGAAGTATTAAAAATTGGTATGGTTTGTACTGAATAAAGCAGACAATATTACAGTAATAGTCTCATATAGGTATAGGTTATATATAAATAAAACTGTAACTAAGGGCGGCCATGGTGATGCAGTGGTTAGTGTTGCTGCCTCACAGCAAGAGGTTCTCTGGTTCGATCCTCTGCTAGGGTGCCTTCTGTGTGGAGTCTGTATGTCCTCCCTGTGGTCGTGTGGGTTTCCTCCGGGTGCTCCGGTTTCCTCCCACATCCCAAAGACATGCTGTAGGTGGATTGGACACTCTAAATTGGCCATAGGTGTGAGTGCATGCATGTGTGTCCCTTCTGTGGAAGGTTGGGCACTGGGCAGGCAATTCAACACTGTAAAACTCCACTGCCAATCATGAGCGGACAGGTGATCCGCTGTGGCGACCCTTTACCGGAAAAGCCAAAAGAAGAAGAAAGAAAAGATAAATAAAACTGTAACTGCCTGTCAATAAAATTCAAAACCCTGGATTGGTTGTGTTTACTCTGGTACGGTATGATTTGAAATGTGTACAGGTTATGCATAGCAACTATAGCTCTGAAAGCATTAAACAATCAAGTCTTGTGTACCAACACCTTTGCCTAATGGTTTTTGGAATTCATAAATTCCAATGCCCTGAATCCTTAGTCCCACCAGGGGCTCCAATATCATAGACCTGGTCATTACCAGCATGGGAAATTGATGCTCCACACCTATGGTCTCCCCCTCATTAGTCAGGTCTGACCATAAGCTAATCACCCTTGACATCCACATCCCCCCCCCCCCAGTAAGGAAACCGCCATAAAAAACCTCTCCAAAGCCAACTTCATGCTACTCAAGTCAAAAGTGACAAACTTCATGACACCCATGCAGACAGGAACTAAAAGTTTGACTGCCGAATCCTACACTAAGGCACTGAATGAGCACATCCACTCATGCATGAATCGTGCCATCCCCAATAGAACCAAGATGCTCTCCTCCAAAAAAGGGAAGCCAATCTCTTGGTTCCTTCCCATAAACAAATTTTACAACAAAAGGAAGAAACTGTTGCAGAAAAGAGAAAAATCCCAGGATGCAAAAAACTCCCTTATCAGCCTCAGTAAGAAGCTGAGATTCCTCGTGCAATCCTCCAAAGCAAGTTATGAAAATAAAATTGCTAAATATTCCAAAGACAACCACAAAGCATTCTATAGCTATGTCAAGAATGTAAATGGCAATGCTCAGATCTGCTCTGAGCTACAAGAGAATGGTATTAAATATACTGATCCCAAGGATATTGCCAATATCCTGGCAGATCGATTTAGTGCAAACTTCACCCCACTCTCACCCCCAAAATGGCCCATCTCAATACTGAAAGATTGCCAAATTCCAGTAATAATGGCCACACAGGTAAAAATGCACTCTCCAAAACTAAGAATACAGCATCCATGGGACCAGACATCATCCCAGGCTGTGTATGACATGAACTACAAAATGAACTGGCACCTCACATAAGTGTCATGTTTAATCATAGCCTCACCTCAGGCTTCGTGCCCTCTGAGTGGTGCACAAGTACAGTTATCCCACTCCACAAGGGGGGATCCACCTTGGATCCCGGAAACTACCGCCCTATCAGTCTGACTGGCCTGATCTGCAAGGCCATGGAATGTATTATCATGGAACTTCTAAACAAAGACATTGGCAACCTTCAAACACTGGACCCCATGCAGTTTGGGTTTGCGAAGGGCCGATCTTGTCTCCTGAACTTGATTGACTTCTTTGAATCAGTCTTCAGAGCTGTGGACAAGGGTAAGGTGGTCCACACAGCCTATCTGGACCTCGCCAAGGCCTTCAACACCATCCACCACTCTGGAATCACAGATAAACTTACTAAGCTGGGCATTAATCCCTACGTCACTCGAAGGGTTGCCAACTGACTTACTGATAGAACCCATACTTTAAAAGTAGCCAAATCCAGCTCTAGACAAGTGACAAGTGGAGTACCTCAGGGTTTAGTCCTGGGACTGCTCTTGTTTGGCATCTACTTTTCTTAGGTACAGGCCAACACTAAGGGACTCTGGCTAACAAAGTTCACAGATGACTGCAAACCGGGAGCCATTGTTGAATCCCCAAATGATGTGGATATTCTACAAAAGGGCCTTACAGAAACTGATGCTTGGTGCCAGAGCAATGAGCTCAAGCTCAATGCCAAGAAATGTATAATTATCCCCTTTGGGAAAAAAACATGTACCCATGAATTGCCACACAGGTGGCAGTACACTAAACACCGAAAGTGTGATAAGAGACTTAGGGACATAGGTGGACAGTGGTCTCATCTTCGATAACCACATCACCACAACAGTCAGGAAATCCTTCTATATGGCACACCTCATCACTAAGGCATTTTCATCCAGAAAAAAGGAGGTCATTGTCCCACTGTACTCATCCCTCATTAGACCCATTATAGAATACAACACCCCATTTGGTATGTACCTCTCAAGACATCTGCAACATCTGGAAAAGTCGCAGAAATACCTCACTAAAAGAATCACAGGCCTAAAGCAGATGCCCTATGCTGACTATCTAAAAAAAACTCCACCTATACTCTGTTGCATATCGTCTACTCCGAGGCGATCTCTGCTTAACATACAAGGCCATGTCAAACCCAGAGCTGTTGGACATGCTACACTTAAAGAAATCCCAATCCCTCAGAGACACATGCTCCAGGGATCTAAACCTTGTCATCACAATGAGCAAAACATGCTGGATGCATAGGTTCCTGACCCAGAGACTCCCCAGACTCTGGAATAGACTGCCCATACATGTCAAGCAAAGCGCCTCTTTGGGCCTCTTCAAAAGGAACCTTGATAACAGGGTGGGAGATAAGAAATTCACCCTGGGGATCACATCAGTTGCTCTGCTAGACAGGGGTCCAGTGAAGTAAATACTGTGGGAAGAAATAGCCAGGGAATTGTTATGGCTAGGCTTGTATAGGCCTTAGGGCCGATAGCCTAGTACCAACCTATGAACCTATGAACCTATCTGACAAAGTTAG